>NC_060885.1:28773631-28826131 GCF_014805685.1 Silurus meridionalis | reverse complement strand
TACATTTCCACCACGCTGCTGCTGAATTCTGAATTCTGATTGGTCGAAAGATGTGTTGATGATTATCAGACAATAAAAATCTGCGCGAATGTCACACGTTATACGGAAATTGTTTGTACTGTGATGCTTCTCATAAGAAGACGTCAATTCTGTCTAAATTCATGGAAGAAGTCTCCAGTGTCTGTGCTGTGTAACAATCAGCACTTTAACACGATAATAATGATGACGATGAGGGACATGACGACGATGAGGGACGCGACAATGGTTTGTTGGGGCTCCTTATTCGAAGTCCTCTACATTTCAAATCTGAAGACAAAGATGAAGGGGCATGAGAGATGGAAGGAGATCTAAAGACACACAGTGGGACATGAGGAGATTCGTCCTAAATTCATGGAAGGAGTCTCCAAAGTTGGCGCTATGAAGCAAACAGCAATTTTTCACGATGATGACGACGATGAGGGACGCGATGTCAACGAGGGACGTGGCGGCGACGAGGCACGTAATGACGATGAGGGACATGACGGCGGCTTGTTTCATTAAATATCATCATCCTACTAAGTCATTTTTACTTCTCACATGTACACCACTGGCCTGCGGACCAGTACCGAGTCATGGATCGGAAAGTATAAAGTGGGAAAGTATAAAATCTTTTAAATTTATTGTTTTATATCTATTTTGTTCACGCTTACATATTTGAAAAGAGGACCAAATCTGTCTACGCCGAATTCCCCGCACTTGTTTTATTTTTTTTCTATGCATCGATAAATTAAACTTGTAATATACATTTATAATATTACAATTTACCTTTCTATTACATACACAATCATTAAATTAATAATAAAATCATACAATACGTGTAATAGTAATATAATATGCGCATTAGTGTTATATTACCTTATAACAACGTATGTTATTTAATGCAATAATAATAGAATAACGCAATAATTATATATAATAAGACCGTGGAACGATTGTCTTGCATAAAACTGGTCCATGGTGCAAAAACGGTTTAGGGGAGCGCTGAATTTGGGTGAAACGCTTAACAAACTCATCAAAATCAATCAACGACAAAATGTTCCAGCTTCCTTTCTGACACTGGAGACTCCTTCCATTGATCTTATAAAATTATCAATAATTACTCCCTTTTTCTTTGAAAAAAAATCAGTAAAACACTGTGTTAGCCGTAACTATGGAAACGTCTCATTAATACAAACCGGTTTTTTACTACATTTAGGAGAACACGAATCGTCTGAGAATCCAACCAGCGCTTTCGGGTTGGACCTTATGAACCGCAGTCTTTGTGTTTCTCGGGTAATGTGAGTGTGATGTGAGGGTAATTTAGGCGAGCGGACGGCCGTAACTAACACGCGGTGTTGTGCCAGACTTTAATTAGGCCTGGCTGAGGTCTGCTCGTGTGCTGGCTTTGCGCCCGCACTATGAGAACATCCATATGCTCACAACAACACACACACACACACACACAAGCAGAATCACAATGCACAGCAATACAATATTCGCAGACAACAACACACAAAGCGACAAACTGAGAGCGGCAAGAGGTTCGGACGCCTGCAGAGAGAACGGCCCGAGGTGGATCTTTGTCTTTTTTTTCTCTTTCACAGACACTATTACCAAAACAGTTACAAGTTAATAGGTAATGCTGCAACACCGGCAATAATAATAAAAAAACACGCCAGGAAGACAATTATCGCTCAAAGAGAAAGTGCCAGAACATCGAAACATCTAAATAAATACACTAGAGGTTGAAACTTGTCCGTACAGCTTTTACTGTAATCTTTCTACACTTTGCCATATAATTTCTACTAATTTGCAAACGATGGATCAGTTTTCAAGCACAGACTAAAGTATATTGATTTACCGAGCACTATCCTGTACAATAAATTAGCTAGCTACACAACTACGTCTTTTCTTTAGTATTCTTGGAAGAAAGAAGAGTACGGAGTGATGTGCCACTTTTAAACAACTCCTATACATAAATCAATATATATCCATAAAATTTAATTTAATGCATCGATTTACAAGTCGAAATTAGTTTATTATGTACAAATATAATTTACGCAAAACCAGTTTTTCGTTTTCCGATCATATACTAAACTTTAATCCTATTTTATCTCAGAGATAATTGAACGTGTTTTTCCGAGCAGGGTTCGTATTTCCGACTAACAAGGCAATTGCTTTGCAAGCGCTACAGAATCTATAAGCAATCTTTAAAATATTAACATTACATTTTGTAACATTCCGATTACTAGTCGTGTCTACATCATGCACTGCAGGATGAATTGACCAAGGCATTTTACTGATATAAGATAAAATAAAATAAAATAAACTAAGAAAAACGTAAAAGTAAGTCCCAAATGACTCGTTTATGTCCTTTACATCTTTGCTTAAATAAATAAAATAAACATTTCAGTTTAATCACTTTGGTGCCACAGATGCGGTAATACTTCGGCACCCTGATTTGCCGAAGCGGCTCAATCCAAACTTGTTCCATTTGAATTGTTGACATGGTGAAAAAACAAAATCAAATCTCTAAAGTAATTCATTTCAATGAGTCAGCATTTTCTTTCTTATAACTTTCCTGTTTTTGGTAACTTGTAATTTCCATCTGTGCAAGTGTGTATGAGAAAGAGACCGCAACCCGGCTAGTTTCTCCTCCACGTGATCTCTGAGTGTGGGAGTGCGTTACGCAGCGCGTGATAGTGATGCTAATGAACGCTCTAGAAGCTTAAGCACATAGCAGGGGGGTAATAGCAGCATCCCACGGGCTTCATCGCAGAGTTTTTATGACCCCGAGAGGGGACACACAATACGCGAAGGCACATTTTTGTGTCTCTTTAACTACCTCCTCCCCTCTCCTCCCTCTTCCACTCTCGGCAGGACGGCTTCGCACTCCACGACGCCCTCGAAAGGGTTCGGACGGTGCTGAATTGCGACCTGGTTTACCATTAATCCGGGGACTGTCGACGTTTCCACGCTCGCGCTGACGCTCCTGCTCATTCCTGGTGACTTAAGTGTTGAAGGAGTGTTAAAAAAGAGAGGTCAAAGAGAGCCAATCATAAACGAGACGTAAAGAGGGAAGCAAAGTCAAAGGCAGCAAAGAGCTTTCGGGATAAATCAATGACCAATCATCGTGTAATAAACGGTGTATTGCTGCAGTAAACAGAAAGTTAAAGTCTTCGTGAGCAGTCTTATTGTTTTTCTGGAGTCAACAAAACCATTACAAGTTTTCCACTTATAAAGAGATTCAAATAGGAAAGTGTGTATTATTAGGTGTATAAGTGTGTGTGTAGGAAACATTGTGTAAGTAATAAAAATAAGATTTAAAAGGAAAATTGACACTGAATATTAAAGTATACACACAATGTAAAGGAATATAAAGGCCTTTTCTGTGTAAGACTTATTCTAATTGTAACATTATGGGGACTCATGTGCTTAATGAACCATAAAAGGTGCTTTACACACCTTCATGAAGTCTTTCTACTAAAAGACTTTCCTCTAATGTGTGAATTTTGTCGTTTGTAGTTAATGTGTATGCCTGTGTGTGTGTTTTGTGATTGGGGTGGGTGGGGAGGTGTATTTGTTAAGAAGGGGTGTGTGGGTGAAAGTGTGTCCCCTCTGTTATTGGCTCGAGGTCTCCAGTCGCATTATGCATGTCATTGTGTCTTTGTGGGTGAGGAGGCCTATAAAAAGGCGAACTGTAGGGATTTGGCCAAAGCACTGAGCCTTGAGACACACTCACGTAAGAGCGAAGAGAGGACAGGGATTGTGTGTATATGTGTGTGTGTGACTGTTCCGGTTTTGCTAGACCAAAGAGTTCTGCTGTTCTGACTGATTGCAGAAGACATTTTGGGAGGACATTTTGACCAGCAGGATCTTCACATATCAACATTTTTCGATTAAGTGACGTCAACTACGATGGATTCGGACACCGGCTCTACCTGCAGTCGATCCTCATCGCCCGACCTCGCCGTCGACTCCAGCTTCTTTTCGAGCAAGATCTTCCAGCAAGCGGAGAAAACGTCCAACGGATCCCTGGCTTCTGGGGGGAAAATCCAAAACCGGCCTGAGAACCCCAAAGAAGATCTTCAGGAGCTGCGTCTCAAGGTGAACAGCCGCGAGCGGAAACGCATGCACGACCTGAACCAAGCCATGGACGGCCTTCGCGAAGTCATGCCGTATGCCCAAGGGCCCTCGGTGCGCAAGCTGTCAAAGATCTCTACCCTCCTGCTGGCACGCAACTACATCCTCATGCTCTCCAGTTCTTTGGAGGAGATGAAGAAGCTGGTGGGCGAGGTTTATGGGTCCAGCGTGGCTCAAAACCATGCCCCGAGGCCGGTCTTAGCTCCGTCACAGCTTCCCCTGCACCCTTTGGCCCAGTCCTTGCACTCATTGGCAAGCAGCGCTGTGGCCATGAGCTCCACCCCCCTGCAGCACACCAGCACACACACGGCTATGGCTCAAGCTCCTCATTCTCCTCCATCAGCAGGATATCTGGGCTTCCACGCGCCACCGATTCCAAGCCTACTGAAGGACCCGCTGCATTTGGCCGGCTCGTATAGGCACTTCCCCGGCATGCCGTGTCCGTGCTCCCTGTGCCAACCTTTGCCGGTGTCCACAGCCAGCCTGCACGCCCTTTCCATGAGCAAATGAACGAGAAAAAGGATGCAAAATGTTACCTAAGCTAAACATGAACTCAAAGATTGCAGCAAAGATCTGTGAATGTTTTATTATGTATATTATGTTCTGCTCCAAAAAATGGTTTTCCTTATTACAGGATCGATAAGCTTGCTGTAGGTCAAACGGGGAAAAAAACGAATGTGAATAGTATGTGAAGTTTTGTACAGTCTAATTTTTTTGGTGTACAGTTTTTTACGATTTCGTAAATTAAAAGTTTAATTATTATTAAAATGCCATGGTCTCTTCTTTCCCTTTTTCCATCTGTCAGCAAACTTATTCAAGTCAAACTAATTCAAACTCATCAGGGAGGGTATATATCAGATCTGCAGCCCAAAATTATTATTTTTTAATCAGTTACTGTATTAGCCTACCTTCATTTCCTGGACATTTTCCCAGGACTGTCTCTTCTTCCTGCTTGAGTTTTTTCTTAGATTTCACATAAATAGATGAAAGCTAATCATTTATGATGTAACAATAGCAATATTATATGTCCCAACAGTTTAAAGTATAGCAAAATATTATAAAATAATATTATATACACTTCCATGTCCTTTGTATTTGTTTTTACACTTTGTATATACATATATAAATCAGTAGTGCAGTATTAAATCAGTATTAAAACTACAGCGAGATTTATCAGTGGGGCTGTTAAACAGTGTGTGTGTGTGTGTGTATGTGTGTGTGTGTGTATATTAAAATGATATGTGTTTGTGACTATAAAAAGAACCAAACAACATCAATAAATTAACACAATATTTAAAGAGAGTTAGACTAAAGTGTAAAAACAAATACAAAGGACCTGGAAGTGTGACATGCTAAAGAGCTGTCAGGGACACCAGCTGTTAACTATATGTGTGGGTGTGTGTGTGGGTGTATATGCATGTGTGTGTTTTATCAAATCAAAAAATCAAACACCATATGTATCACACCTTTGCAAAGCCTTTACAGCAATATTGGCCACGATCTACTTCTGCACTGAACATATGCAACAGCACCTACTTATGCTAGCTAGCATGTGCTGCCTGACGCTAGTCAAGCTTTGAGAAAAAAAAAAGGCGTACAAAGGCTAGTTAATGCAACAGAGAGAGTCAGAGGAGCCCATCAGTCGTGAGCGCCCAGCGGGCAGCGCCAGGGAAGAAAGGAGGAGGCCGTCGCCAGGTTGGCGCGTCTCTATTGTGTCCCACACACAGGGGACAGGGACCGTTTCTTTTCATGTGTGCGCGGGAAGATTTGTCAATGTCCAACAAAGCTGCGGTCATATTCAGCCCTCGGCCGCTGTCATTAATTACGAGACAGCCTGGCATCTGCAAGCGGACATTTGTTAGACGGAAGAGTTCAGGGTGCGAGAATTCAACTAGTTTCTGTTTCGCGATCTGGAAAGAAGGGATGATCATCATTGTTTCACCAAATGTGATCATCATCATTTCATTGACGTTTTCTCAACCAGCAAAAAAACTTTTCTTTTTTTTATTCCCTTAGAGCCATTTATTAATTATTTATTATCAAAATTGAGTCATTTATCACTTTTGAGTCACTAGTTGCTGGGGTTAAAGAGCAAGAAATTAAAGAAAGTCAGTCATTTGTATCTGTATATATATTATATATAATTGCTGCAAAAAATATTTTGTTTTAATGAATAATGTTTTTTAATTGGCATTAACTTATTTTTGTTTATCTATGTGTCACCGATGTGATTTCCTAAAATGAATTTTTTTTATAAATTTTCCTTTTTTTGTGTGATAATGTAGTGATCAAAGTACTAACTTATTGTTATTCTTACATTTACTTATTGTTATATATTTTTATTGTATTTGATTTTATATATATATATATATATATATATATATATATATATATATATATATATATATATATATATATATATATATATATATAAAATCAAATACAATAAAATAAAATTAATATATTAAAGTTAAGATAGATAGATAGATAGATAGATAGATAGATAGATAGATAGATAGATAGATAGATAGATAGATAGATAGATAGATAGATATTGTAGAAAACACCCAAACATTTTAACCATT
The DNA here is from genome assembly GCF_014805685.1 of Silurus meridionalis. Classification (NCBI taxonomy): domain Eukaryota; kingdom Metazoa; phylum Chordata; class Actinopteri; order Siluriformes; family Siluridae; genus Silurus; species Silurus meridionalis. The sequence goes on along the minus strand of NC_060885.1, from coordinate 28,819,385 downwards.
ACATTTATTTATTTTTTTTGTGGATATTTCTCCTTATCAAACTTCCCTAAACACCTAGTATTTTATGCTACATAGTGATTGTATAAGGTACATGTGTGTGCTATTTATAAAAAAAACAATTTAATGCATAAATATTGATCGAGGACCTTTGGCCACTACGTGAGCAGTATTACAAGAGTATTAGATCCTGGAGATCTTCATTACCTCTGTCCTTTTTACACACTTACACACACACAGCGTTTCTCAGGAACCAAATCGGCCGTGAAGAAAACACGCTCGTCCTCGCATGACTCTGCGTCCTGATGAAGGCAAGATCAGAGGAGAAATAAAGAGATGCTTCATCTCTCCTCCTCCCTCTGTCCATGGCTTTCAAAGGCTAAGGACAATGACAACTCGCTGGCGGGACAAAAAGTGAGGGCAGGGGGCTGCCTGAAACACAGATCCCCCTTCCCTCCTCCTCGCACGCCTTCCTTCTTTCTGTCGCCCTTTCTCTCCGCATTTCATCACGGTAACAAGCGCCGTCAGGCCGCACAGGGATCTGACACTCAAGGCCACACAAAAGCGGTTAGCTCCTTTATTTATGGCCCCATTGACACGGCTAAGAGGCTCCGTCAGCTGGAGGACGTCCCAGCGGGGGGAGGCAGCTGCCAGCCTGGGCCGAGGAGAGGATTGTGGGATACTGGGAGCCCGCGGGTTCCCCTTTTTGCGTTTTCGCTCCGGAGCACAGGTGGGAATGGGAAGCGAAACACATTGTGGGGGATTAGTCGGCCCGCTGCAGAAGGATAATTAGACACATTGACTCATGCAAAGCTGGTGTTTCCTGATCGAAGGCAGATGGACCGGGTCCACAGAGAGACCATAACATCTGAAGTGCTTCATGGACATTGCTTGGTCTGAGGTTTCGGCAACTGTGTTATTAAGAGGTCGTATTAATTTGGCTCATCCCGAGAACTTTTTTGTCAGTTAAAGAGCTCTGAGACTTTAACCCACAACCTTGGGACACTCTGAGTCAGACAATAACCAGACATCCAGGACACTCATTCACTCACACTTACTTATAACAGTTTAGAATGCACAATCCATCTCCTGAGAGGTTTTTAGATGGTAGGTGGAAACCGAAGAACCCAGAGGAAACCCTGTAGAGATGCACCGAGACTGTTTGAACCTCAAGCCCAGCATTGAATACAGTATCTCCCACAGTGGGTCCAGTTGTAAAGCAAATCGCAGTATTATGCTTACATTCTATTATGTTAGAGTTTCTATATTAACTTACAAAATGGGCTTGCCAGATAAACACGCTCCTGGCATATTAAATGACACGCTCTTGTCGTGTCATGTTCCTGTAAGGAGCCTCTAGTGTCAGTGTTGTTTTTTTAAAGCTTTAAGAGGACAGGAAGAAACATTAATGTTTAGCAGTTTTAGCATAGATGCAGCAGGGATCTCTGGCATCGATAACAGGAAGTGATTTATTTTTTTTACAGACAGCTTCAAAATGATCATTTAATTTGAAAAATTTAACGAATTATTAACAATGGATTCAATATTTGTTTATTAAAAAAACTTGGGTGAGGCGTTTTCCCCCACACTAATAGTGTTTGTTGCATTTTTATTCCGTGTATAATTGGGATTAAGGCACGAGAGAGGATCTGAAGCCCATTCCAGACTGACCAGTGCTCCATGAGTGAGTGAGTGAGTGAAGTGCAGATCGATGGGGAGAACGAGTGAAACCTTCTGTGGCCCAGGGGCAGATCTAACAAAGTTAATTAGGGAACTGAAGGACCCAATTAGTGGAATTGTGGGGCGGGGGAAGGACATATTGTGTAACAAATGCACATATTGTGCAGCTTCTGGCTGCAACGCAGCCTCAATTAAAACGGGGAGGACTCGTGACCCCTTAAACCGAGCTTCCTCTAACACACACGGCCTGCATACTGATGAGCAAAACACAGCTGGGACGAGACACATAGCATACGAATGCACTTCGCGCATATGACATGCGCTCACACACACACCCTCGAGGGCCTGAGAGGGCAGAGGGCTCAGGTGGGTGTTAACTCACACTCATCACGCCTTCATCCATATGGAGCGGGCTGAATTCTAATGACGTGATAAACTCCTCTTGTCACTTCAATTATGGGCAATTTCATTAGCTGATTGTGTGTTACAGGGTGACGGGGCTGAGCTTCCCCCCCGAGAGACGCCGCGGCCTGGGACCGCTTTTAGCTCTCCATACATCACGTGCCAAAATCAGAGCTAAACACACTTCTGCTTTTAAGCTCTTTTTGAAGGCAGGGTAAACTGAAAGTTGGATTTTTATTGTGTGTGTGTTCTTGTGGGGTTTTTTCCTCAGTTGTCATTTGTTTTTTAAAACGTGACTTAATCGTAATTAAAGTTACAGAAAAGTCAAATGTTTTTATTCTTCCCATTTGAATTTCTCACAATTTTTACACATTATTTGTCTATTTACACGTGTAGGTCATGTGTTCTATTAATCACATACGATATTTTGGGATATGTGGCCTGGCATCTGCAAGTAGAAGAGTAAAGGGTGAGAGGACCCAACTAGTTTCTGTTTCTTGATGTGGACAGCGGAGGCGATCATCACGTATCACCGAACACGATCATCATCATCAACAATCTCATCAGCGAGAAAGACCCATTTTGGAGCCAATTCAACTACTTGCTAATGATCTGGAGAAAGAAAGTATGTGAATGTAATACGAATACTAATTTGTGTGCATGTGTGTTTTTACAATAAAGCTTACAATAAACCACAACAAAGCTGTAATTGAAATACAGGTATAATTTCATTTCAAAGTAATATTGTATTCAATTTGACTAGTTTTTTTTAATCATAAAAGATATATGGTACACTACCTGCTAAGTATAACAAAACAATACCTGCTAAGTATAACAAAATTTAATAGCACTTATTAAAAATATGATGATGATGATGATGATGATGATGAATAATTAATACAGTTCCAACGAGCAGTCTAGTTATTTGTCCTCACCAATATGGCGGCGCGGTTGACGCGCGTTTTCCTTTTAAGCGTGGCGTCGGTTTAATTTCCGGTTAAAATCTGCGTCGTCATGCCCCGTATTCTTACGGCCATTATTATTCAATTAATCGCACTCGAAAGCGTATTAAAACCATCAGTAAAAGTCGTTTTCATGTTTTATATCTGCTTGGTTATTTTATTTTCATTTTGCTACCGTTATTAAATATCTGCTTCCGGTTTGATGGTGTTCCGGATGACGTCATGCGCTGAAGATGGCGGAAGGGTGAGTTGTTAAGTCGGTTCTAAAAAAAAAAAAAAAAGTAATGGCTTGTGCTGCCCGCTGTTGTAGGAGGCTGGTGTAGCTGGTATGTCGGTGATAGAGAAGGGCAGTAAGCGTCCCGGTGGGGCAGATAGTCAGCACCGGGAAGGTTTCCCCGGTCGGCACCGAGGCCTGGGTTTTGCGTGTTTGTTTACAAAAATAGTGCTTTGCTGGGGTAAGAGGGGGCGCTCCAAATAGAGTGGCGCCTCCTACTTAGGCGCGCCACATAGGACGCTTGCTGTGGTGCTTGCACGAGATTTCAAGTGCGCTTTAAGAGTGAGTAGAGCGCTGTTTTGGATGGGCCCAGGCTAGTCCATAAAGAAATGCGACTATCGCAGACGGCGTGTTGACATGATCCGAGGAACTAAGCAGGCAATTTTGTATTGTCTTTTATTTCCTGCGAATGTAATAAAATTAATGTGCTTTAATTTTTTTTTAAGAAAAACATCGTTTCTGTTATGTAGTAGAACGCTTATCTTGGTGTCTACGTCAGCTGCAAAGCGTTTCTAGATTTTCCTTAAATCTAGAGGTCAGGCGGTTCGATACTGGATTTATACCGGTTTTTATGCAAGTGTGATCCTGCTGAGAACTGATTGATGGATTAATGGATCTTGGTATGTGTGACGGTCTCAGGGAAGGAGCCTGGTGGGGAGGCTGGCTGCAGCAGAGCTTCCAGTCTATCAAAGACAGAGTGAGTGTCTGCACCCCAACCCTAAATCGATCTCAGTTACCCGTGATTTGATCAATTAACCCGTGAATATCGAAACCTGGTACACTTCTGTACTGACTGACCAGCTGTTTCCGTCTATACAGTCATCCGAGGCATACGAGTTCATCAAGCGGGATCTGACAGAGTTTTCCAACGTGGTCCAGCATGACACCGCCTGCTCCATCGTCGCCACGGCCAACGCCGTCAAGAGCAAGCTGGCCGTATGTCTTCCTATCACCACACACACACACACCGTTTCATTCATCCATTATTGCATTTCTTTTCTTTGCTTCTTCGCTAGGTGGAAGGTTCATCCGAGGCCACAGAGAAGGTGAAGAAGAGTTTTTCGAACATTCTGGGCGTGATCACAGACACGCTCGCTCCTCCGCCCGACAAGACCATTGACTGCGATGTCATCACGCTGGTGGCCACAGCGGCCGGAACCACCGAGGTGTACGACAGCACCAAGGTCAGATGTTGTACTGTACACGCATCACTTCATAAGATGCGACATCAGGCTTTATATCGATTTAGTTAGTGGTTCTTGAAAAGCATCACTATTATAACGTTGCATACTTTATATATTTAATGTCCGGACGACCACTTAAGTCAGGCAGTGAGGTAGTGCACTGAAAATGAAACGGCCAATGAGGACTGAGAATTCAGCAGCACTGGGGCAGTTGTTGTCGGTGAGTTGACCAGAGTTCTGCTTCCTTTCAGGCTCGTCTCTACGCTGTGCAAGCCGACCCTGCTACATACTGCAACGAACCCGACGGTACACTTTTCTTTTATTCTGTTATTTCTTAATTTTTTCTCCCTCATCTATGGAAAAATCTACGAAAATGTAATAGAGTATATTACATAGTGTGTAGAAGTGCTATAGACAGATGTAAGGAGCAAATTATTATTATATTATTAAATACAATTGGTACCAGGCCTCACAGAAAGTATACATAACTTACATTATTTCCGTTTTATTTATTCTCTGATTCTGAACAATGTTTTATTTTGGAAAATTCACGGATTCTCTCCGCCACATCTGTCTATGACTCACTCTTGATGCATGTCATGATGCCTCGGTCACATGTCTTACCTCCATCCGCTACCTTCTTAAAGGGGCTGCTCCGGCCCCTAACACATAAAACATTACTGCTAAATTGAAACCCCCAAGCGAGCAAAATAAACAAACAACAACACAGTGGATTCACGTTTATTATTATATTTAGAAAATACCAGTTTTTTGCCGTATCGTTTAATTATGTTGTATTTATCCGCCACACCTAAAAGGCTGGTCTGTGAAAATATTGTCTGACATTAAACCGGTCCGTGATGCAAAAAAGGTTGGAGTTATACATTTCTATAGAACATGTAGACTTTGTCTGTAGAAATGCTATAAGGAAATAATTTAGTCTATAGGAATGCTATAGTGTATAGAAATGCCATAAGGACATAAGTCTATAGTAAATGTTATGGAGAGGTGTTTATGTTCTATAGGAATGCTGTAATGAAATTAGTCTATGGAAATGTTTTAGTGAATAGGGATGATGACTGATATCTATAGATTGTTAGACGTCTATAGAAATTCTCTTCAGTCTAAGGAAATGCAACACACTGTAGTAAAACTGTGTGCATTTGAAATAAGCCCTAGTGTACAAAATGTTCTGAGGATTACTTAAACAGTCGTGTGTGTGTGTGTGTGTGTGTGTGTGTGTGTGTGTTTGTGTGTTTCCCTCCTCAGGACCTATTGAGCAGTTTGACGCTTGGCTCTCCACTTTCAGTCTAGAGGAAAAAAAAGCTGAAATCTCGGAGCTTCTGGTGACCAGTCCCTCTATCCGTGCCCTCTACACTAAAATGGTACGACCCACTTTTACTTATTGTGCTAAATTTGTACAGTTCGTCACTAAAACCTATAAAATGGAACTTCCCTTTCCACAAACTCACACATTATATAAAACACTTCACACATTACTTTCAAAAAGTAATATTTTAATTTAAAATGCAGAGTTAAAAGATTATTGCCACCCTTCAACCATATGCTTATGGGCTCGATTCCTGGTAAACATCCCCCCGTTTTGGGGGGATGGGTTAATGTCCATTATCTGATTTGTGCAGTTTAAAATCTCACTTGTAATGCAGGAACGATTATTAAACTTAGAGAAATAGCTTTTTTTTTTTTTTTTTTTTTACAAAACAAGCAGAAATGGCTAAAGAGTGTATATCAAAACAACGACAAAATAAACTACGTAATAAGAGAAAACCAATAACATTAAAAACTCCAACATAGATTTGATCTCCTCTGCCCAGCTTGTGAAATATCTCAGATTTTATATTTGTCCCATGTAGGTTTTCCCTCTCCAGTTTCTTTTTAGTAGATAAATTAATATATTTCTATAAGTTAATTATAATTGAGCGGTACATTTGTCACCGTTAAAAAAACACTGGGACGAGTTTGCACTCGACTGTACAGAGGTACCGTAAAAGAAAAAAAACATCATGTCAGTTTGGGATATGGGATAATGGATATATTGATTATAGTGCGATTATTTGTGTGTGCAGGTTCCAGCAGCTGTGGCTCACTCAGAGTTCTGGCAGCGCTACTTCTACAAAGTGTTTCAGTTGGATCAGGTACAGTCTCTTTCACACACACACACACACAAAAGAATACAATCAGTCAATCTATAATACGTACAATCGGTCAGTAAATCAAGCAATACATAAATTGCTATTTGTATTTAACAACCTGAAGTGTAAGGAATTGAAAGCAACATAGGTTTTATGCATATTGTTTTTTTAAAGAACCCGGTAGCGGATCACTGCACTACATCACACGGTCCTCGTATCTGTACACACCCCAACGTTTCTTTCTTTTATATACTGTACACTTATATATTTATTGTCCTGTTATCTGTGCTGCTGTAATACCTCGAGTTTCCTCTGGGATAAATAAACTCCCTTCTACCTACATACCTACCTACCTAATTAATTCATTAGGCAGGATGATTTATTTATTATCTCCACATAGTTGGAGCTACACAATTGTATAGGATGTTGCTGTAGCATTACATTTTCCCTCCACTTGTACTACAAGAGCCAAACATGTTCGAGCATGACTGTGCCCCTGTCTACAAACAGATGCTTTGCATTGGTTGAAATGGAAGATCTCCTGCTATAGAGCTCTGACCTCAAGCCTGTAGAACTGGATGAATGTGAACGCTGACTGCACCCCAGGCCTCCACATTTCACCCAAATCACTACACAACTTTATTAACACCCTTGTGGCTGAATAAATATCTCACAAATCTCTTTGAGTTCAACATCTTCAAAGAAGAGTGGCGTTTATTATAAAAGGAAATTGTGACTAAATGTGGAATGGGATGTTCTTGCTCAGGTGTCCATATAATTGTAAGATTGAAAACATTAAATTCAAGTGATGTGCAGTTTTGTAATATTTTTTCATGGCAGATGGAAGGATACTACGTGTGAAATGATTAGTTTTGCCGCAACACCAATTTGTCACTGTGTAGAAACATGTTGCACAGCATGCAGTAATCCCGCACAGCTCTATAATCTCTTCTGTCTGCATTTTTCCACTCGTGGTTCACAAGGGTGGTTTGGTGTCTGTCAGAAACGGCCCCCTGTAGAACTCTGTGTGTGTAAAATCCTGAGTTGGCACAGTTTCTAAAACAGATTAGCTAAATAAGACCCTGGCCTTGATTCGTCTCTGTGCTGAGCTCATCACGCACTCGTCCTGCTGTGGCTCCTCTTGATCTCCGGACCTTTCAGTTGTTAATGGCTGCACACGGAGCAATTATTCACCACAGAATGATCACGTGAGCGCTGTGGAGCTGCTGCTGTAATCACAAAGATGGTCTCAAGTTCATCCCAGGACTTAGTCCCATACTTTGTTCTTCCACTTCTTCCTGTAGGTTCTAATTTTGAGGGGTTATTTTCTTTGTCGTTGTCATTTCCAGATTGTTTCTTACAGATCTACAGCCAGGTCTCTGTAAAGCTGCATTAAGGGCTTTTAATGGGAAATTTTCGGAAAGGTATTACATGTTTTGATTGCGTACATGTGTTAACAGGAGGAAGCTAGGAGAGTGGCGCTGAAGCGGCGAGCAGAGGAAACCACTCAGCCTGAGACCCTGGGATGGGAGGAGGAAGAGGAAGGTACATCAAGGAGATCTAATGATGAGATTGCTAATGTTGTTCCCAATCATGTATCCTCACTCACATGATCTTTTCACGATCTCCTCCAGACGAGTTCCTCGGAGCCACGTCTCCATCACGCTTGGACTTCAGTCCATCTCCAGTATCCGCAGAGACCGGCCCGTCGTGTGCCTCCTCTTTCTCTGAGGTGGCGGGTTCCCATGGCGACGGCACGTCTGACGTCACTCCGTCGGTCAGCAGCGACACCGTGAGTCTCCCAACGCAGCTGGAGAACCTTCCGGAGAGCTGTGCCAAGGTGGCGAGCGAGGCCGAGATCCAGACGAGTGCCAGCATTACAGAGGGAGTGAAGGAGGAGGGCACTAGAACGGAGGGAGCTGGAACAGCGGGAGGGAGGAGAGAGCTAGAACGGAGGGAGCTAAAACAGCGGGAGGGAGGGAGGAGAGAGCTAGAATGGAGGGAGTAAGGGAGCAGGAGGCAAGGAAAGAAGGCAAAAAAGAGGAGCCAGTGCAAGACCTGCGAGTGTTTGAGCTCAACTCTGACAGCGGCAAGTCCACGCCTTCCACCAGCGGCAAAAAAGGTGACCTGCAGTGTTTGAGGCATTGTGTTTTTTTTTATTCTAAATTTATATATATTTATTTATTTTGTTTGTTTTATTGTGATGTTCCACGACAGGATCCAGTACTGACGTGAGCGAGGACTGGGAGAAAGATTTCGACCTGGACATGACCGAGGAAGAGGTTCAGATGGCTCTGGCTAAAGCCGACGCTACCACAGAGGTACATCTCAAACCAGTCATAATCTGATGCACATTTATGTTCGAAAGTAGATATATGGATTACCGTCTATACATATTGCTTGCTTACCTACGTTCATACTTGTGCGCTTATGCACTTATTACATACATACATACTTATGCACTTACATATTCACACACTTGCATACATACATATGCAATTGCTTATGCACTCACGTAGCTGCATACTTATGTACTTTTGCACATTTATTTACGTACTTGCATCCTTACATACTTTTGCACTTATATAGTTACGTACTTACTTACGCACTTATTACATACATATTTACGTTCATACTTGAGCACTTATGCACTTATTAAGTACCTACCTGCATACTTATACATACATACTTACACACTTATTACATACATACATATTTACGTTCTTACTTGCGCTCTTATGCACTTATTACATACAAACATATGTACTTACTTGCATACTTATGCATTTATATGTACATTTTATGCACCTGCATACTTATATAACTTATACGTTGTTATAGAAACGACAACAAATTCGAAAGAGCAATGAAGTAATACAGGAAATGAATCAACATTTCATTTTCTCGATCAGTGTCACGTGTTCTACCTCACCATTTCTAGTCATTTCCATAGTTGTGTGTGTTTTATAATATTTCATGAAAAATTTAATAGAATAAATCAAATTTATGCAATTTATTATTACTTGATTAAATGGAGTAATAAACTGAATTGGCACATTATTCAGCAATCAGTAATTAAATAAATGCAAAAATTATATTATAGTTTACATTTGTTAGACTCTGTTTGGATAATATAATGTGTGTTTTTAACAATTAAAATTTTATAATCTAAAGATATAATTTACTTAAACGTTTTACTTACTTCATTCCTTTCATCCTTCATTCATCCATTCCCACGATATGTAGAATTAATTTCTCTTAAAATTATTATTTAAGTTGAATAATAATACATAAATGCACTCAAAGTTCGAGGCGGATACTAAAACTTTGGGTCCGCCATTAACACTCAGATTTCAACTATGTTCCGCATGCAAAAAGGTTTGCATTTGATACATTTACATTTGCGGCATGTACCGTACCGAAAGCCTTTGGCTTATACAGCATATATTTTATTTATATATATATATATATATATATATATATATATATACACACACATACAGTGAGGAAAATAAGTATTTGAACACCCTGCTATTTTGCAAGTTCTCCCACTTAGAAATCATGGAGGGGTCTGAAATTGTCATCGTAGGTGCATGTCCACTGTGAGAGACATAATCTAAAAAAAAAAATCCAGAAATCACAATATATGATTTTTAAACTATTTATTTGTATGATACAGCTGCAAATAAGTATTTGAACACCTGTCTATCAGCTAGAATTCTGACCCTCAAAGACCTGTTAGTCTGCGTTTAAAATGTCCACCTCCACTACATTTATTATCCTAAATTAGATGCACCTGTTTGAGGTCGTTAGCTGCATAAAGACACCTGTCCACCCCATACAATCAGTAAGAATCCAACTACTAACATGGCCAAGACCAAAGAGCTGTCCAAAGACACTAGAGACAAAATTGTACACCTCCACAAGGCTGGAAAGGGCTACGGGGAAATTGCCAAGCAGCTTGGTGAAAAAGGTCCACTGTTGGAGCAATCATTAGAAAATGGAAGAAGCTAAACATGACTGTCAATCTCCCTCGGACTGGGGCTCCATGCAAGATCTCACCTCGTGGGGTCTCAATGATCCTAAGGAAGGTGAGAAATCAGCCCAGAACTACAGGAGGAGCTGGTCAATGACCTGAAAAGAGCTGGGACCACCGTTTCCAAGGTTACTGTTGGTAATACACTAAGGCGTCATGGTTTGAAATCATGCATGGCACGGAAGGTTCCCCTGCTTAAACCAGCACATGTCCAGGCACGTCTTAAGTTTGCCAATGACCATTTGGATGATCCAGAGGAGTCATGGGAGAAAGTCATGTGGTCAGATGAGACCAAAATAGAACTTTTGGGTCATAATTCCACTAAACGTGTTTGGAGGAAGAAGAATGATGAGTACCATCCAAGAACACCATCCCTACTGTGAAGCATGGGGTGGTAGCATCATCTTTGGGGTGTTTTTCTGCACATGGGACAGGCGACTGCACTGTATTAAGGAGAGGATGACCGGGGCCATGTATTGTGAGATTTTGGGGAACAACCTCCTTCCCTCAGTTAGAGCATTGAAGATGGGTCGAGGCTGGGTCTTCCAACATGACAATGACCCGAAGCACACAGCCAGGATAACCAAAAAGGTGGCTCTGTAAGAAGCATATCAAGGTTCTGGCGTGGCCTAGCCAGTCTCAGACCTAAACCCAATAGAGAATCTTTGGAGGGAGCTCAAACTCCGTGTTTCTCAGCGACAGGCCAGAAACCTGACTGATCTAGAGAAGATCTGTGTGGAGGAGTGGGCCAAAATCCCTCCTGCAGTGTGTGCAAACCTGGTGAAAAACTACAGGAAACATTTGACCTCTGTAATTGCAAACAAAGGCTACTGTACCAAATATTAACATTGACTTTCTCAGGTGTTCAAATACTTATTTGCAGCTGTATCATACAAATAAATAGTTTAAAAATCATACATTGATTTCTGGATTTTTTTTAGATTATGTCTCTCACAGTGGACATGCACCTACGATGACAATTTCAGACCCCTCCATGATTTCTAAGTGGGAGAACTTGCAAAATAGCAGGGTGTTAATACTTATTTTCCTCACATAAAAATATATAAATATAAATATAATATCTTTTTTTTTTCTTCTTTTCTATTTCTGTCCCAGTTTGACGATGAGGACTGGGAGAACTGGGACTGAACCGAACCGGACCGGATGCTGACGACAACAAGAAAACTCCACCGTTTCCCCAAACGAACCCCGCGCTTTAACGCCTCGAGACTCTCAATTCCATGCCCACACGTTCGCATTCAGCCAACGGGAGCAAGACGCTGGCCTTCGGGTCCAACGTCCGGGTGAAACTTTGCAGCCAGTGAAATTTAGTAGCTGAATTCATTCAACCTTTGGCTTTTGAGCAGAAAAGGAAGCTGATCAGGACACGTCTGGGTTAAACAAAAAAAGAAAAGAAAAATCAGCCCAGAGATTGAGGAGTTGACGGTATGAGTGATGGCAACCTAAGCTTTCATTATATCATTTGTTCTACTAGGAATAATCGGTCACCTTTCCTGGGCTTTATCAGTAGCTATGTTCTATCATGCTAATTGTTCTGTTTTTGGGATTAGCAGTGACTCTCTGTGTGTAATTTATGTTTCTCGTTCATTTCGCGTTGCTTTGTTCATCATAACGTCTTTGGCTTTGTGTTCTGTTTTGTCTATGAAATACTGATTTCTCTAATGTTATGCGATTTTTTGAATAAGCTTCGATAAGTTTATTTTGGTCTTTTCCTAGACGACTGTTGCACTTTTGTATCATCAATACATATGCTACATGACTGTTCAGTGTTGTGTGGAATGTTTGGGGGGGTAATTTGTCACATGATAAAGCTGTTCATATTTGACTAAAGACAAACAGATAAAACGTGTGTGTGTGTGTGTGTGTTCACTTGGTGAAAGATAACACAGGATATTCATTTGATGATTTCGGAAAATCCATGCGATTATTGGAACATAATCAGAGAACAGGGTTACTGTTGTTACTGTTAAATAGGAGTGTCCTCGACTATGGATCGAATCAGAATAGTCAAGTCTGCATATAGTCGACTGTTCTTTTGCTCGTGTTGGGGGGATTATTCCTCATAACATTTTTTTTTTAGGTCAATCAACTTATACAATATTATAAATAACTGCAAAAGGCCACACTGCAGACAGGATTTGCATTTCACGTCAGCAAATTAAATAATCTTAATCAGCGGTCTCAAACTGGTCTCAATTGATGTAAAAAAATAAATAAAAACATAATCCGGCATCATAAACACAGAGAACAGTATGAGAAGTACCAGGAAGACAACAGAAAAAAAACGAGTCACTTAGTTGCAGAGATAGCTAACGTCCCAGCAAGGCATTTTCCATAAAGCCAAAAAGGATGCTGATGCTGCAGTTGAATATCTATCTATCTTGAAATTAAATCCACTTACACCCTGGTATAATGTTTTATTTATTTATTTATTTTTTTAATCAAAGTATAGTGACAGTATTTTGTATCCATTTCTAGTTATTTTAAAAGCTATGGCGGGTCCATACCTTGACAGATCTTTCTCCTGCTTTTCGCAAGGATCAATTTAATTGCTTTGAACGGCTGATACTGGAGAGTCCTTCCATAAATCGGAAGTAAACGTGTCCTTTCAGAGAACATTTCATACAAGTCCAGGGTAAAGTTTTCTAATGGAAACTGTAACGTTAAAAAAAGAACGTTACTAAAATATAAGCCCCTTCTGACCAATCAGAATTGAGAATTCGTCCGGCTCTGTGGTGTAAATCTCAGTGACGATAAAGAATCTTGTTGCAATCGACGCATTGGACATTATGCAGGTTTTAATTACTTTTTGTTTTATTTTTCTAGGTTGCGAGCTCAAGTTTCATTTCTAAACCTTTTCCCCTTTTGGCCGGTGCTACAAATATCTTAAAATGTGAAGAGAAGAAAAAAAAAGATAAAGCTTTTTAATAAGGAATTTGTTTAAGTATGCGTAATGAACACAATATGGCCAAAGATTTGGGTACACCAGACCATAAGATTATATGCTTTTTGAACATCCTGTTCTACATTTAGTCGATATTTATTGTTATAGTAACCTGGACTTTTCTGGGAAGATGTTCCACTAGATTTTGGAGTGTGCTCTTGGAGATTTGTGTGAGATTTATTGAGCAACCAGAATGTGAGGTGAGGAGTCCTGGGGTACAGTCAGTGCTCACATTTATCCCGAAGTTCTTGTGCTTTAGATCTTCCACTCCAACCCATGTAAAGCATATTTTTATTAAGGCCAGGTTTGGGTCACCTACTTCAGGTTTTTGTACGAGTTTGACACATCCAGTGTCCCAATACTTTTTCTCCATATAGCATGTTTTCTAAGGCTGTAAACAAGGTTTTTTTTCCGCTTTTTTCCGCTTTTCTCAACAGGGACTTACTTCCTGTCCGAATATACCACTTCCTGCCTGGCTTTTACGAAAATACAACTACAGACGGCCTGAAAAAGGTCTAGTGCCCAAACGACACCTTTCTCAAGTGATTCATTGAGCGATTGTTCACATGAAAATGTCTTGCCGCTTCCTGTGAGGAAGATGAAGGTCCTGTACGTATAAAGATTAGTAATAATGACAAGCCGATAAATTCTGCGCTCAGCCTGCTGTCGAATGAATAAACAACAAATCACCATGGTATGCTATTGTGCTTCGGTGGAAGCATCGTTCTGCCCTGTTGCCCTAGTAACCGCTGCCTGCCTGTGCGTTGGAATGAGACGTGGCGCTCGCAGTGCGATGGCACCAGGCACCCCGCTGAGAGCCGAGACACACCGACATGACCGTCATACCAACCAGCTGCTTCTGAATGTCTCATAAATTCCTTTCTTATCATCATCATGTCATCTGTAACACTGTGTATGTGTGAGAGACACATGATGCCTACAAATACAATCAACCCCACATCATTACCATACACAGAATTTCAAGTTTGAATTTAAAACCTATTTTTTCTATCCCCAGACACTGGTGGTCTCAAGACAGTGTAGAATTCGAGCTTGTTTTCCTGGTTATCTACACATGTTTACCTCAGATGAGTCAAGTATAACACGCATGTAAGCCATTTGCACAAGATTGTTTTGCAAGGAAGAGAAAACAACAGGAAAAGGAAAGAGGAAGTGAAACCATGGTATGTGCTGAAGATAACCAAATGAGGAAGTAATTAAAGATAAAAACTGTACATTGAAATATAACAGTAGTCTATTTGGCTCACACTTGCTAGTTATCCGGCTCGCTAATTTCAGATTGAGGGTGAATACGGATTCTGAGGAAGAACACAATTGCTAGAAATGTTTGTAAGATTTCTTTGTAACATTAAGGTTAATGAAATACTCGTAATAGATGTGAAATGTAGTGACGTGTTTTACATGTGTTGGGTTATGGGATGAAGTGGAGCTAGGCAGGTAAATTGAGGTAGGTGCGATGAAGTGGAATGAGGCGAGATGGTGGAGTGAGGTTAAGTAAGGTGGAGAAGGTTTGAACACAGTGGAGCAAAGTGGAGCAAGGTGAATATAGTGAGTTGAGGTGAAGCGAGGTGGAGTGAGTATGATGACGTGGAGTGAGGTAAAGAGAGGTGGGATTAGTCAAAGCTATTTGGGATGAGGTGGAGTGAGCTGAGATGAGGTGGGATAAGGTAAAATGAGCTGAGATGGAAATAGGAAAGGCAGTAGAGTGTGGTGGAGCGAGGTGAAATAAGTTTACATTTGAAAATACCCAGGACCTCACACTAATAATACAATTATACAAAAAATTTATCGGATACAAAAAACTGTCCCCTAGCGTGTAATATAAACGGATACAGTATGTGGTGATTGCAGTCCTGCCAACAGTTTTATTCTCCACCTGATGCGTACAAACAAGGAAACGTTTGGCGTTAATGATAAGTTCCGTCGCCAGGTGGCAGTGTTGTGACACAGAGACAGAGAGAGAGTGTGAGAGAGAGAGTGAGAGAGAGAGACACACACACACACACACACACACACACACACACACACACACACACACACAGAAAACATATTTATTGCATCTTGTTATTAATATCTTACATATTTATACACTTGCTACCTTATTTATTCAAATTCCATCTCTCATTCTCATTTACTGCAATTTATTTCTATATAATTGTTTATTTCTGCATTATTTTAACACTAATATTGATAAACAATATTTTATGTATGTTACAAATTTTCAGTTTGCAGATTTTTTTTCTTTTTTACCTTTATAGCTCTGAACACATGAGCGGCGCAGTGTGGAGGACGTTGGCCTTAAACAAGAGCAGATGCGTGTTTGTGGTTTTAATGTGGGTCAGAAAGGTTACACCTGCAGTGCTCAGGTTTATCCTTATCAAGAGAGCAGACTGATAAACATCCCCCCCCTCTCTCTCTCGTTCTGCCTCTCGCTCTTTCTACCTCCCCCCCCTCTCCCCAACCCTCCCTCTCGAATGTAAATCCAATGCAAATTCTTATTCTCGTTTTTTTTCCCTCTCTGTCATTTCACATGATCGCACATCATAACACACATTTGCGTCTTTCCCTAACAGCCAGTTTGTGTATTTGTGTGTCTCAGCAAACAATCCAAAGGCTTGTAATGTTACTTTAGGTTCAAAACACTGTCATTGTTATGCACCAATGTGTTCATATCTTCTAAAAATTCTAGCTCTATTCATGTACTAAAAATAACCCATCAGAAGTATTGGGACACCTGTTTTTTCCAGCCACGTGTTTCCTCAAGCACAAAGTTCGAGGGGTTACATGGGTTTTGTGGAAGATCTCCTGCTATAGAGCTCTGATCTCATCCTACTGAACTAAATGAATGTGAACACTGACTGCACCCCAGACTTTACTAACACCCTGTATTGTGATTTCTCTTTCAGAAGATGCAGCTGTATGTGAACCTGAGTGCTGAATAAATGTTACGTTTTATGTGAACAGAAGTCATTTTGTTGGATTTGTGGCAGCAATAAAGATTAAACTGTAAAAAAAAAAAAACAAAGCCTTTAGTGCTTTAAAATCACGTGACTGTACGATTCTGGTGTTCTTTCCTTTATGACGGACGGACGGACAGACGGACAGACGGACAGACAGACAGACAGAAAATGTAGAATGAATAAGTGGATGGAATAATTAAAATAATGATGGATGGACGGACAGGCAGGCAGACAGATAGACAAACAGACAGACATAGATAGATAGAATGGAATAATTAAAATAATGATGGATGGATGGATGGATGGATGGATGAAAATGTAGAATTAACAAGTGGATGGAATAATTAAAATAATGATGGAAGGACGGAAGGACGGACAGACAGACAGAAGAAAATGTAGAATGAATAATTGGATGGAATAATTAAAATAATGACGGACAGACAGACAGACAGACAGACAGACAGACAGACAGACAGACAGACAGACAGACAGACAGATAGATAGATAGATAGATAGATAGATAGATAGATAGATAGATAGATAGATGGAAGGAAGGAGTTATATGATAGATGGATGGATAGATTGAATAAAAGAATAGTGGATAAATTAATGAAATCAACGGTTGCATGGATGGATAGATGAATGGATGGACGCATGGATGGCTAGATTAAATAAATATACAGATACATGGATAGAAGAAGGATGGGTGCACTGAATGAAAGAATAGTAAATTCAATAATATGGGATACATTAACGGATGAATAGAAGGAATGAAAACGTGGACAGAAAAATGGGAAGAGACAGATCTGAGAAAGAATGGATCAATAGACAAACAGATAGAAAGATATAATATTGTGTGCATTTGGGTGGCTGTTGTGGCTGGCTGGCTGGCTGGCTGGAGTATACGCTGTAACAGTTGAGTTTGAGTGAGGAGGCGTAGGTGAATGAATTGATTGCTATTCATCATGCTAAGTGGCTGTGGCGCTCTGTATTGAGAGATAATGGACAGAGAGACGCTGTATTGATGAAATGATTGCAGCATCAATTGTGTATACAAAGTGCATTATATGCAGCAAAAAAATATGGAGGAATAAGTTAAAACGTAGGGCGTTTGAGTTCGTACACAGTTCACAGTATTAAACAGTAAGTGTAATATGTGATGTGTAATTAAAGAACCATCTGTCACTTAATAGCCATGAAATCAGAATTGATCTCCCAACTGTGCTGATGTTCATAGACTTATTATTATTTGAATATTAGTACATAAGTGGTACAGACAGAAGAACGACTTCCGGTAGTGCGAATATAAATTAACCAGTGCACCTCCTGGTTTAAGCCACACCCACTTTGGCTGTAAATCTGCTATGCTTTTAGTGTGCAAGCAGGTCAGGATACACACCGGCCTTCCTCGTTCAAGGAGACATCATGTCCTGAGACTGTTCACAGGAAATAATATAGCCATTGATTTTTTCTAACAAACTAAATAATTCAGATTCTTAACGATCTCTCAGCGCTTGGTCTTGATTTTAAATCCTCATTAGTCCTCGAGCAGGTTCTCGCACACTTCCCCTGCAGACTCAGGTGGGACTTTTTGGATTCTAGTGCACCTCGAGTGCCTTTCTGCTAGTCCTCTAGTAAAAAATTAAGTTCAATTTCAGCACACAAACCACCCTCATGAAAAAAGCAAGGCTAGCTAAGGCTAAACTGTAAGGCTACAGCTTTATTCCCACACTTTCAAATACTAGCTAGCATGAAAATAACTAGCTAAAAGTTCCTAGCATGCAGTTACAACACAAACTGCCTCGAGAAATAAAATGCAAGCCAAATTCTACTGATGTACTTTAGGTCTCATTTTTTAAATTTAATATATAGTAAATATATTATATTTTCATATATTTTAAAATATCTATAATTATGCATTAAATTATTTCTAATTTTCTATTCTCTTCATTTCATAGTGTTTCTCTAATTTCTAATTAATCAGATTTCAGCCTTCACATCACATTGTGCTATAAGGCCAGCAGAATTTAACAGTTTAATTCAGATTAATTAAATTCAATTCATTTTTCTTTGTATAGCTCTTTTATCATTGAACATTGTCTTAAAGCAGCTTTACACAGATAATGTGGTGATAAAAAATGAATATGTTTTTTTATAAGTGAAAGTTTGTCCCTGATGAGCAAGCTGGTGGTGACTGTGGCAAGGAAGAAACCTTGAGAGGAACAAGACTCGAGAGGGAACCCATCCTCATCTGGGTTGCACCAAATGTCCATTTATTACAGATAAACAATGTTGCAGGGTGCAGTGACGGTGAGCAGAAGCAAACTGTAGTCCTGAGTCAATGTAGCAGACTGTTGACATTAACTACAGTCCAATCCACCCTTAAAGGTCCTGTTCTTACTCCGGAATTTCATCAACAGTAAAGGCTCTTGGTGGCTGCAAATCTAAGTTGCTTGAAGCTGTTTAACCAATCAGATTGAGACTTGCTTTCTCAAAGGCCCACTAGAATCAATAGAATTAAATCTGCAATTTTCACATCCTTTGATTGGATGTTCAGAGAGCACACTAGTCAGAGTCTGGATTTAATAGCTGTTTTTCATTCCACAATGATTGTCAGAGGAGAAGAAACTGATTTGGTCACAGATACATTTACAAGGACATATACATGACAGACTTTGTAAGGAAAGCTGGCCATCATGAGCAAAGGTCGGCCACCAGGTCAAAACAGTTGTTAAGCTTTTTCATGAACCACTTATACTTTTGTGTTTTCGTTCCTGTAGTATTTGCACAAAAACACAATTTGCCTTCATTTCAAATCCCCGGAAAACCGTAATGCACAGACAAAATGCACAAAAAAAATGCATGGGGTCATTTTATAAGGTTAATTGCAATGCTTCTGCTAGAGACGATGTATGTGGGCAGTGCAGCTGTGGCTACAGTGAAAGGAGACTTGTTGAATTGTGTTCATTGGGTTCCTTGCTTTAGCTATGACCTTCATTCTCACTGTATGAGATTCCTGTCTGTGATGCACTCTGTTATACTGCGTTGCTCTATAATATTGATGGTTTCTATAGCCGTGGCGTCATAATGATGGCAATAAGAGGTAAACTGGTTTAGTTTACAGCGGTTTACAGCGGTGTCTGATGGCCTAGGTGTGAAACGCACATCCCACCGCTGAATCTGAATGACTGTTTAGGCTGCTTTGAGTATTTCAGAAACTGCTGATCTCTTGTTTTTTTGCTTTTTTAAACAAACAACAGTGTCCAGGGTCTACACAGGATGGTGCGGAAAACTAAAAACAACCAGACTGGGTTAAGAAGACTATGGTAGTGCAAATACGCACTCTTTACAGCCATAGTGAGCAAAAAAGCATCACAAAAGCACAAAACCTTGAGGCAGATAAACAAAAACATTGTCCTGCTATATCATAGGTTTGATGTGCAGCGAAGTTATTCATATTAAACACAGTATTGTGTTACTAACTGCACCTCACACTAATAAAAAATCTGATTCTATCATATTCTCCCGCTTTTATGACCAACTGCGTCTTTCGGGTTAACATCCACGCTGCACGACTCATTTTATACCACAAAGGTATTTCAAACCCCCAATAATTGTACCCTGTGGTAACATTTTTCTGCCCAGCGTCAGCTATTATATTTCTTGAGGTACGCAGATTCTGGGCCTGGCGCCAAACCCTGGGACAACTCACACAACTATACACACTATAATGTTTTGAAGTGTGTATTCACAAAAACAAATGAACCAAATAAAAAATCACTTTCGGAACTCATGCTGATGTTTCTTCCAGGATATGATGCTCATTTGAAAACTGAAGCTCTTGGATGCTGTAAGGAATGCGAGTTTTTGGTCTGTTTACAGTAATATAGAAATATTAGTGGTTGGCATTGCTTATCTTGGCAAGTGTTGCTGGTGTTTAAAGTTTTTTCGGATGGTTGGCATCTCTGGATTGAATGCTACAGCTCAGTGCCAAGGTTTAGTTTAAAAAGCTGGGGTCGTGCTCAAGTTGTTATCAATGAGCTTCACAATTTTGTGGGTTAGGCCAAGCTGACAATGGAATTCTTCAGGAGGTATTTGTTACTGGAGGGCTGTTCTCATTCAATATGGCATGGCTTTAAGCTAAAATTACACACAGATGTTACTCAAGGTCGTGTTACTTGAATTGGCAAAGCTGGTGCTGCAGCATCGACACAGGTTTGACTATTATTAACAAAAAAACCCAAAAAAAAACAACAATTGTGCTTATAAAAGATTCACAACAATGGACTGTGTATTTCATGAACTAAGAGTTTGAAACGTATTACTCTATGATCCTTGCTCATTTGTTACTACTTGTTACTTCTGCAGTACTTCCGCTTCTTCCATTGTTCTATTTACCTTTGATTTGATACAAAACGAAATATATTCATGCAAAGTAATGATACGATAGAAAAACAGCTAGCTGAGTATTTTAATAGCCGATCATAATCCTTGTTTTTTTTTTTTAAACGTTCCAATAAAAAATATCTTTTTTTGTTCACTTCATTGATAACCTTAAGGAAAACCAAATCACAACTAATTATAATCTTCCCAATAACTTCCATATTCTTCGCATTTTGAGTTTTACACTTTAGAAACCAGACTAATGCTGCTGTTTACAATTTTCGTTAGAGTAGTTATAAGAGCTGCGCTGGAGAAAAAACCCAAGAAGCAATCGCAGTTAACTCGTGATTAATCGCCAACTTCTGTTCTAAATGTACCTTGAATTATTTATTATTTTGTATTTAAATTACTATATTTTTAATACTCTAATCAACAGGGACATGGACAAATATGGATCCTTTATGCAAATGTATTGCATTTGCGTTCATTATTAGCAGAGGTGTGAAGTAACGAAGTAGAAATACTTACTGTACTTGAGTAGATTTTTCTGGTATCAGTACATTACTTCACTATTTATTTTTTGAAACAACTTTTTACTTATTGCATTTTTACACAAATATCTGTATTTTCTACTTCTTACATTTTCAAAACAGGCTCATTGTTTTAGTTTTTTATCTATGTGGTAAAATGTAAATATTTGTTCTTATCACTGCGTGCTGTTTTCAGCCTATTAACCTATTTCTTGTCATTTACTGGCTCTCACGCACCACAGATGTAGACTAGATTACGAAGCTCACAGTGAGCAGGCGGAAGGCAACAAGAAGTCTGGGGTTACCGTGAAAGAGACAGAGGGAGTCAGCGATGTAAACATGACTGAGAACAGAAACATTCCTAATCACCTCATCGTGTTTAATGGCATTCATTTTTATTAACGTGCGCATTTCAGTTTGACCGAAATTTTACATTTTTATAAATACTTTTTATAATATACTTTTTATAAATAATTGTATTTAAAGAATATAAATACTTATAAAAGAGGCGAAATTAAAATCTTCAACGTGACACGTTTGTTTATGACATCCTTTCTTTACTATATATATAAAAAAAAAATCCACCGAAATGTATTTTTTAATCAGTAAACCAAATCAGCACCAAAATCTGCCATGACGCAAACAATTAACCCTCTGGGGGTCGTTTTGTGCCATTTTTTCAGCACCAAAACGAACTGAAATAACTTTGACTTTTTGAATCGTACAGATAAGAGCAATACATCATACGAATCTGTAAACCAAATCTGTATGAAATTCAGAAGACGTACATTAATTGTCCGTGTGGAAACATAGCAAAGGTTTCGTTTGGTGTCCTGATGATTTACGTAATTTAAAACGCCACAATTACTTTAAAACGTTTACAAGTAAATGTTGCCTTCATGCTCTATATTGAGTAAGGTTTCACTAATAATAAACATACATTTGCATAAAACATTCATATTTGTCCATGCCCATATTGATTTAAACTATTTATATTTGAAAAATATTCATTTAATGTACATTTAGAACAAATAAAAAAATTACAAAATTGATTGACAGCCCTAATATAAATATGAAATAATGTCCAGTTACCAGCATCACGCTAAAACAGGTAGTAGTAATGGCAGTGGTGGGCGGTCGGGGCCAGCAAAGCCTTCTCTGCAGACTTAAACACTATCAGAAGCACTGACTTTGATTTGATAGATTTGGTCTTAGACATACGTAAAAATCCATTTGCTAGAATCCAAATGCTAGACGTCGTGAGGAGAGGTCGGCCAACCCCGAAGCTAGCTAGCTTGTCTCAGCCCGGGAAAGGGTTTGTTCACCACTTCCAGACCAGTGAATACGAGCGGTACCACTGGATTACAGCCTCTGAGGAGCGGTGCAAATTATGAGTTTGTATCTCCGGTGAGTAGGTTTAATTTTATTTACATTTGTAATGTTTCTGTGGTGTTAGACAAATATTGATTCTGAACTGCTCCAGATGATGTAGGTGGCACAGTTACGGTGGTAGTGTTAGAGGTTTGGAGTCTTAACTGGGTTTCTTGCTTTAGTAAAATGATATTTACCCTCAATATGTGAAATTCCTCTCTCTGTAATGCCACACGTTGTTATATTGCGTTTTTGTATAGTATCGATGGTTTTTTATAATCGTGACGTGATAGTGGTGGTATTAAGAGGTGGATTTAGTCGGGTACGTCCCCACTGAAGGCCCAGGTACCAAATGCACGGCCCGCCACTGATTAATGGCTACTTTCTACTTAAGTACATGTCAGAGACCAAACTTCTTTACTTTAACTTGAGTTAAAAAAGTATAGTCAGTACTTCAACTTTTACCAGAGTATTTTAAAACATGAGTATCTGTACTTCTATTTAAGTGAAGGATTTGTGTATTTTTGCCACCTCTGATTATTAGTGAAACTATACTCAACATAGAGCATGAAGACAAAATATTCTTGTAAATGTTTCAATGTAATTATTGTGATTAAAATTACAAAAATCATCAGGACCACGTGCAAAACCTTTCCTATGTTTCTACACGAACGGTTTTACTTGCCGGACTTGGCGCGTCAGTATAACAAATTGATTCAAATAAAAAATGTTTTTTGTTGGATTTGTTTATTTTTTTATATTTGAGTAAAAAAAGGCCATCATGAATAATTGTGTGTTGTGTTGAAGGTTTCAATTTCGCCCGTTATATTTATTTTTTATATATATTTTAAAAATGGTCAAAAAGAACTGCGTGCTGCTTTCGTCGCACATCAATAGAATTAGTGCCCGTAAAATTAATTTGCGTTAACGCGATATTAACGCTTGACTATGTATCTATTTGTCAGTCTATTATTCTGTTTTCTCTTTGTCTATCTGTATCTGTCTCTCAGTCTGTCTGTCTGTTTGTCTTCATATCTGCCTGTCTATTAGTCTGTCTGTTCTCTATGGCTTAAATTTTATCCAGTTTAAAGGATTCACTCTTTCTTTCGTATGGACCGATATGTCCACTTGTTTTTGTCAGTCTATTAATCTGTCTGTCCATCTGTATGTCTGTTTGTCTATCTGTTCATTTGTCTGTCTGTCTATATACATCTGTCTGTCTTCTTTTCGCTCTGTCTATCTATGTCTGTCTGTCTGTTTATTTGTCTAGATATACAGTACAGACCAAAAGTTTGGACACACCTGCTCATTCAAAGAGTTTTCTTTATGTTCATGACTATGAAAATTGTAGAGTCACACTGAAGGCATGAATTACTATGAATTAACACATGTGGAATTATATACATAACAAAAAAGTGAACTGAAAATATGTCATATTGTAGGTTCCTCAAAGTAGGCATCAAGAGAATGCCAAAAGTGTGCAAAGCAGTAATCTAAGCAAAAGGTGGCTACTTTAGTTTTGATGCCTTCAGTGTGACTCTACAATTTTCATAGTCATGAAAATAAAGAAAACTCTTTGAATGAGAAGGTGTGTCCAAACTTTTGGTCTGTACTGTATGTCTTTCTCTTTGTCCGTCTCTATATGTATCTGTTTGTCAGTCTGTCTGGCAATATGTCTGTTTGTCTAAATGTCTGCCTGTCCATTTATCTGTCTGTCTATTTATCTATCTGCCAGGGCTTTTTGGCTTAAATCCTATCCAGTTTAAATAACCTTCCAGTCTCTCTAATAGACCAATCTCTTCACTCATTTACCCTGTATGTCTTTCCAACCCTGTCTATATGAGCTATGTGCATCATTATTAATATGGACAATTTACTGCATTCACCCTAAACACCTCTCTCTCTTTGTCAGGTTTTTGACACAGAGATAGTGTCCCTCTGTTGCTCTATCTTTCCATCCCTCTGTTATTCTCTCTATACTCCAAATCGCCTGTTGAATGCCATGGCTGTGTCCATAAAACCCAAAAGAAAGAACGAAGAGCAAAGAAGATGGCCTGCGTTATTTCACTTTAACACTCCTCCAAAATACTATTGAAAAGCAAGAAAGCTGGTAACCATAGAAACAAGAAAGGGCTTTCTCTCTCTCTCTCTCCCTCCCTCTCTCTCCATTTTTAGCCTGTTTTGCATCGTTCATGTTCCCAAAATGCTGCGTAGCAACGAACTCGTCCTACCTTAAGAGCCGGGTCTGGAAATGAATTCCACACGGCAGCAGCCGTTTATACAAATAAAAGCGTGTTCATTAACCAGCCACTAATAGCCGCATATAATGTTGGTCTTAGTACAACTTAAGAGCTGAGGGATGAGCGCCAAATTTCAGAACGGTATAGACCTATTTGCAAATGGCGCAATTTGTATGCATAACTCGTCGTTGTTCATTTTTTTTCTCTTCTTTTTTGAATGGCTCGGAGGGCACATTCTCAGCCACATTCTCTTGTGTCACATTCTGCAAATTAACCATCTGCATGCCTGTTTTCACATTTATACCTGAGGCAGTTTCTCCTAAACAGCCAATGCACCAACATCCCAGCCTAAATCCGGATTATTAAGGTGACATGACATACATATACATTGATATATATGGTAGGCAAGTCATGTCATTGGAGTCACTGGAAATTCTGCCCTCTTTAATGAACAAGTGTGTTTTTCTATAATGGAGTCAAAGCAGAAGGTTTCAAAACGACAGAAATCCACTCAGATCCCTGAGTCATGTCAAGACTAATGAATCATCTTGTGTTCACAGTTTAGACAAGAATATGGATATGAATCAATCAGGGTTTTTTCCTTTTCTAACTAGGCACACAAGCCAGACCTCTCGAATTTGCATCTGGTACCTTTTGTGAGCAAACATGAGAAACAAAGAGTTGAAGAGTAAAATGTCAATCCAGTAATCATATTTTCAATTTATCACTAAAAGCAAGTACATACAGTAGTACACACTAGAGTTCATAATGCCAATGCTTCAAGATTCTGAAGTTTGGGGCCAGAAAAGTGTACAAAGTATCAGATGGTTTATAGGGACTATGGGCAGAGATTAACAAGTATATTTATATCTTAAAAGTTTTTCTATTTTCTTCAGTTTCTGTCTTGTACTGAAAATCTTATTCCTGATGATGTTTTTTGGGTTTTGTTAGCACCCTGAGCGCCGTCCAATTTCAGTTGGATCTGGGTGGAAATGGCAATTTTGTATGCTAAACCGAAACTAGAATTCTCGCCATTATTACAGTTTTCTTACCAAGTTCACACACTGTGTACATTTTCTCTGAAATTTGCCTCATACTTGTGAATCACTTGCAAACGAAGAATGTTCACAGCACATTTGCAATTAGCCACAACCCACAAATCTCACACGAACCTCACAGAGAGCCAGTTCAGTGCATTTCCTACCTAGACCTTTAGTGGTGTCCTTCCGGAATCAATCCACCACATAATGTCATCAATATGCCACCACAGCTATAGAAACCATTATTATAACAGAGAAACGCTGCATAACAGGACACTGTATCACAAACGGGAATCTCGTACAGTAAAAATGAATGTTATTACTAAAGCAAGAAACCCAACAAACACCATTCAACGCCTCTCCTTTCACTGTAGCCACAGCTGCTCCATTCGCATAAATCGCAGAGGCATCAATATCAACTTTATAAAATGACGGTTCATGGAAAAACTTAACAAATGTGTTTTTTTTTCATTTTTTTCCTTCAATTTTTTTTTCCATTATGTAAATGTCCTTGTAAGTGTATCTGCAACCAAATCAATTTCTTCTCCTCTGTCAGTCATTGTGGAATGAAAAAACTGCTATTAAATCCACACCAGTATATTTCAGCTTGTGCAGTTTGCTCCAGATGCAGTTTGTGAGCTCTGACCATCCAATCAAAGGACGTTGAAATGCAGATGTGATTGGTTGCCTTCTAGAGGGCCTCTAAGTTGTCAAATTGCAATCTGATTGGTTAAAGGAACAGCTTTAAGCAACATAGAGATGCTGCAGGGCTCTGGATCTGGATAGAAAATCAAAGCTTAAATTACATTCAGGTACGCTGCTCTTAGCAGCAGCACACCCAAGAGAAATGCTATTAAATTAAGAGAATAGACTATAAAATTTTAACATTTAATACATATTCATGGACAATAATATATTATTAGATTTATATATTAAATATATGACACTGTAAGTCAGTGATTCTGATTTTTTGTGGATATCAAACGATTTTCAAATGAATGTCCAGAGTAACAAATGTAACACCTTGTGCAGGAGTCTCGACTCTTATTTATCAGATCTCAAGGTTGGTGAGTCGCCCAATGGTTTCGAACTTCCCATTTTTGTTTCTCAAGTACCTTCGTCTTTCTTTTTCTCTTGGGTTACCTCAGGGCATCAATATTAGCTCTTTTTCACCGTCTGATGCTTTTGAAGGTCTAGCTGTACATTTTCCTTCTGGATGCTTAAAGCTTCAAGCCCCTCTTATAAATTTGATGCTACATTCATCATTCCGGGTTGTGCTTGTTATTCAGCTGCCTTTTTGGAGCTGTATCTTCCAGCGAGTCTCATATTTTCTTAGTGACTCGTGGTTTTTGCTATGTCGCGCAATTCATCATCAGTCATCGGTCAAGGCCGATCGCGGTGACACTCTTTATATTAATGCACACTAACCCTAACCCTAGTTATTTGTGCTACAGAAGTAAAAAAGCAGCCTGGAGATGTACAACGTTAAGTTCCCACGTGAGACCCTTGTTTTGAGAGGTTTTCGTTTCCTATCCGCAGGCTTCTTCAATTTCCCGCTCCGAGAATGTTTATTAATCTGCTCTCTGACAGTATCTGATGTGAAATGTTCTCTCTCAATTCAATCGGATTGAACGTCTTTGTTTTAGAACAATTGCGGCCTTTCACGGGTCCGTGATTAACGATGACGGTTTGAGTCCTGACTTGATTCCAGATGACAGCCAGGCAGTGGTGGAGAGCGGCGTGAGGTTATGCGGCTCGTACGAAGGCTTACGTGGTGCCGGCGGCAAAAAGACGAATAACAATGTTTTGATTCAGAAAGTCCCCACATGAGCAAATTCCCAGCATGCATTAGGATGTGATAAAAATCTGTTCTTTGGCACAGTATGTTAAACACCTGGTCCTGGGAAGAAAAAACCCTCTTATAGCTATGAGTTATGAACGAACAATAATCCCGCCCCTCATACCAATACCTGCCAATCATTTTTTATGATGTGCTTTATACCGGTGTTTACACAAAGGATTTTTAAGGACATTTCAAGCTATTATTTCTAGGGCATTTTCCCCAATATTTATTAATAATAAAAAAAAAAATTAAGCCCCACCCATAACACCTTATAGGGTAATATGTAATATGGTGGCACAGTGGTGCAGTTTGGATATTGTAAGCTTTCCAGTTTAATGTCTACATGTTGTTCCAGTGTCCACATGGGTTTCCTCAAGAATCTGTGGTTTCTTCCAAAAACATGCCAGTGGGTGAAGTAGACACTGTATACCAGTCTCAACAGTAGGTGTGCGTGTGTGTCTAGTGGCATGGTCTGGCCTCCAGTATGGGAAGCATTCTGGACTCAAGGTCAGCATTTGCAGGATCCTCCGGGACCCTGAGCAAAATAAAGTGCTTAGCAAAGATGAATGAAAGTCACAGCATTTACATTCATGCTCACCCATTGTAAACTCCATTCAACTGCTTTGTGTGCGTGTTGCTGTGTGGTCTTTTCCCAGTCCAGTGTAAGTCTCTGTTAGAACAGAAATGACCAAGTTTCCTATACAATCCCCTCACTTGATTCGGCGTTATGCCCACCGGGCACTGCGGTGTCGTGTTTTTTCCCTAGCTATCACAGTCCTGTTTCTCACCCAGAGCATCGTGGGTAACGGGTGGCTGCACTATGAGGCGGCGATGAGGTCACACTTAATGCCGAGGAATGTGAGGAATGCTTTCCTTTGGCAGCAAACAGAGGAATACAAAGAGCTTCTATTCCTTTATCTGGATAGCTCCAAGGCTGAGACACCACTCTTAAGGCCTTTGTGTGGGTAGATGTGTGTGCGTGTGTGTGTGAGAGAGAGAGAGAGAGACAGAAAGAGGGTGGGGGGTTTGGGTGCCAAGAAAGAGACTGAGTTGACTAAGGGAATGAGAATGACAGACA
Source organism: Silurus meridionalis (assembly GCF_014805685.1). Lineage (NCBI taxonomy): Eukaryota > Metazoa > Chordata > Actinopteri > Siluriformes > Siluridae > Silurus > Silurus meridionalis. Next base: position 28,790,266 of record NC_060885.1, on the reverse strand, counting down.
AAAAGATGAAAAAAATGTATGTGTGATAGAGAGAGAACAAAACAGAAAGAGAGAGAGAGAGAGAGAGAGAGAGAGAGAGAGAGAGAGAGAGTGTGTGTGTGTGTGTGTGTGTGTGTGCGCGCGCAGAAAAGAGAATCCAAACTAAAAAATAAGTTTTAGGAAAAGAAACAGGTTTTTTTTTTTAGACATCATCTCCAGAATGTACAGAAGTGAAAATCAAATCAGTCGCTCTATTCTTTTTTTTGCTACAACCTCACCAGCAGAAAAATAAATCAAGATTTGTTTCAGATGTGAAATAAAAATAAAAGCCATCGTTTGGCCTTTTTTTTTACACAGTTCTGAGTTCTCGGAGCAGGCACCTTCGTTATCTTACTGAATTTCACAAAGCAACTGTTTCGTTCTGTTGTTATAAATATGCTATAACTACACAATAATTGTACTACACTATAACTGCTATAACTACACTATAATTGTACTAAGTTAGAACTATGCTTTAACTACACAATAATTGAACTACACTAATTGTACTATGCTATAACTACACTATAATTGTACTATGTTATAACTATGCTATAACTACACAATAATTGTACTACGCTATAAGTACCACACTATGACTGCTATAACTTACCTATAATTGTACTACGCTATAAAATATTGTACTACACTATAATTGTACTACGCTGTAACTACACAATAAATGTACTACACTAACTGCTATAACTACACTATAACTAAGCTATAACTACACTATAATTGTACTACAATATAACTGCTATAACTACACTATAATTGTACTACATTATAACCGCTATAACTACACTATAATTGTACTACGCTATAACTACGCTATAATTGTAGTGTTATAACTATGCTATGACTACACTATAATTGTACTAAGTTATAACTATGCTATAACTACACTATAATTGTACTACACTATAATTATGCTATAACTACACTATAATTGTACTAAGTTATATCTATGCTATAACTACACTATAATTGTACTAAGTTATATCTATGCTATAACTACACTATAATTGTACTAAGTTATAACTATGCTTTAACTACAAAATAATTGTACTATGCTATAAGTACCACACTATGACTGCTATAACTTTACTATAATTGTACTACACTATAACTAAGCTATAACTACACTATAATTGTACTACAATATAACTGCTATAACTACACTATAATTGTACTACGCTATAACTATGCTATAACTACACTATAATTGTACTACAGTATAACCGCTATAACTACACTATAATTGTACTACAATATAACTGCTATAACTACACTATAATTGTACTACGCTATAACTATGCTATAACTACACTATAATTGTAGTGTTATAACTATGCTATAACTACACTATAATTGTACTACACTATAACAACTACACTATAATTGTACTACACTATAACAACTACACTATAATTGTACTACACTATAACTATGCTATAACTACACTAAATTGTACTATGCTATAACTATGCAATAACTGCAATACAATTATAGTATGCTATAACTGCTATATTACTATAACATTATAACTATGCTATAACTACACTATAAATGTACTATACTACAATATACCTTAACTATAACTATGCCATACACTACTATGCTAAAATGTACTATTCCTATGCAAAACTATGTGGCAATGTGAGGATGTTTCACCAACAATAAAAAAATTTTGACTTTTTGTCTGAGACGCACTGACATGCACAACTTGGTTAAACGAGAATAACAATTAAACAGTTAATTATTTCTTAGTGCATATTAATATGAATGCACTTAAGTACTGTAGCTAACTAGGTGGCCTTATATCCATGTATCAGGATTGACACTGAACTATGAGAACAGGAGAGAAGATGTTATCCGACTGCCTCACCCCCCACAGTCAAACATGGAGGTGGAAGCTTACGGGTTTGGAGTTTTTTTTGGAGCTGAGAAGGTTGAAGATTTATACTAGGTAAAAGAAAATCTAAACCAACTTGGCTAATATTCCATACTTCAACACAATGCAACCGACTTTAGAGAGCAAACAGTTGTCTGGAGTGTTATCCATAATGGAATGGCCTGCCCAGCCACTGCACCTAAATCTCATTGAACTGCTCTGGGATGAACTAGATCACAAGAAAGAAATGCTCAGCTAGTGAACTGTCTGGAGCATATAAAGCTGTTATTCATGCTAGGGGAGGATTTTTTGCTAAAATTAAAGTGGAAGGTCTGTACATTCATAAACTTTTTTAGTCAAAGTAAATCTTTAAACAATTACATGACATAGTTTGTTGCATACAGAATATGAATGTGTCTCTCAAAAAACAGTCCCAAAACCAACCTTCCAAGCTGTATGACGTAGACGACCACTGAAAATCTGTTAGTGCATGCTGTTGTGAACTCCAGGATGAAAATAATGACAGTGTATTACATGGTTTGTGATACAGCAGTGTGTCGGGCTTTATTTTGCCTTTGCGAACGTTCCATTGTGTGCATTGCATTAGTGAACCTGACCTCGTAATGTTGAGGCTTTTAGGAGCCTGGCAACAAATCATTTTTAGCACCGTTTCCGCACTGGTTGTAATAAATTCACAAAGTAACGCATAGTGTGCTCCAGAGTGAAAACATCTGGCAGCTCTGAAGGATAGACCGGCCTCACAGCTGGGCCTGAGATCTGAGAATCATCTGAGCAAAATGCTACTGCATGATTATGACAAACAAAATCCCGACTTTATGTTTAAGTTCATTACAGTGATGTTTCACAACGGACAGCAATGGTCAATTCTGGTTGGTTTCATTTTCTACAACAGCAGCAATGCAGTATCTAATACATTATATATTATATATTTCTTACACTATGTGGCACAAAGTTTGTGGACACCTGACCATAAGATTCCTTCCTTTCTTCCTTTTTGAACATCCCATTCCACATTCCATCCCCATTTTCTCTTATAGTACCCTCCACTTTTATGGGAAGATTTTCCACTAAATTTTAGAGTGAGTTTGTGAAAATATGTGTGACATTCATTCAGTCACAAAGGTGTTAGCAAACTCATGTACTGATGTACTGATTCATCCAAAAGGTGTTTAATAGGATTAAGGTCAGAGCTCTATAGCAGCTCTATTAGAGCTTTATAGCTCTATTCCAATCCATGTAAAGCACATATTCATGGAGTTTAGGTTTGTTTAGGTAAAAGGGAAATTTCATGCTACAGAATTCAAAGACATTTTGTACAATTGTGTGCCTTCAAATTTGTGCTCACAGTTTGGATAGAACCACATCTGGCCGGAAAAGTCAGGTGTCCCAATACATTTGTCCATATAGTGTAGTTTTTGTAAGGAGACCATTTTGCATTTAAGGAAGGAGTCTCCAAGGTCAAAAGTTTGCTTCCATTTGCAGTTTGGCAAAAAAAAAAGAGAAGTCGCTCAAGGTTAGACTTTTAAAAAAGAACAGAAACTACGCTGTTTGTTAGACATGGCTTTAAAAATATATTTAAAAGAGCATTACATGTTCATTTTTATTTAATAATTATAATCGACACATTCCTGTGGTGCAAAAGGGGAAAAAGAAATCTATTTTTTTCATTAATCCTGAAAAAGTTTTGCTGTGCTGCTGACTAGGTGACTTTTAAAACGACTTAGGGTACCGAAACTCATAATGTGAAGTGGGTATTTTTGGTGGTGTGACCTTTCGTCCGTGCTCGAAGAGGAAAAGGACCTTGTAGCTAAAAAACTTATACCCAAAAAACTCCCCCTCGGATTTTCTGTCCTGTAACCTTCACTGGTTAAAATCGTTGAAACCTCAAAGCATCCTGATTAGCATTAGCCTAATTTATGGACTTTTTTTTTATCATTACTATTCTGAGGCATGTCTCATGATTTCGTGTGTGTGGATAATGGGAGGTGAACCCACTCAGCGTGCACTTCCCTGAATCTTATCGGAAGGAAGGAATATATATCAGGAGCTCGGTCATTAAACTAAAGGCCAGGCTGCGAGAAGGTTAATGAAACAGCCGTGCGTCTTTCTCCCGTCGAGCGTTCGATCCAATCGCATCTGCTCGCCGCTGCCATGGCAACATGCCAATCGTTAATTCACATCTGATATTAGATGCAAAAAAAGTACCAGCAAAACATGTACACACAGTAAATGAGGATGCTATCTGTCTTACAGAGGAGGACCTTCGAGGCCAGCAAGGCCTTCTTTGTTGGCCTGAACACAATTAAAAATCACGGGCTTATGCTGACTTTTGAGTTTAAGTTAAGGTTAAAGTTTCCAACCAATCATATTTCAGCTGTCACATGACGTGTTGCTGAGGTCAAGAAATTTGCCTCGAGGCTTTCAGCATCAACATTGCAGGTGCCTATAGCGTAAAATTCATAACATTAAAGCTGTTGCTTTAACCAATCAGATTGCGAGTTGGTGACACCAGGGCCACCTAGTAGACAAACAATGTTTTTCATTTTTAACATTTTCATGTCCTTTGAATGGTCAGCGATCACACTAGTCAGAGCTCACAACCTGCATCTGTATCAAACTGCACAAGCTCAAATCTATTTGTGTGGATTTAATAGCCGTTTACTTTTTTCCCCAAAATGGCTGAGAAGAAGAAATGGATCTAGTCACAGATACACTTACAAGGACATTTACAAGATGGACTTTTCACGAAAAGCTAAACATTCTTAGAAAAGGTCGGCCAAACCAGTTTCTCCTTGCTTGCCAATGTTTACTTCTGTTATTTTCTTATATTTAAAGGTGCACTAATCGAAATAAAAAAATAGTATAAAGTAAACTGAGAACTTTACACATGTACAAGAAATAACGTTATAAGATTTCATACTTGCTGTATATCTTGAATGACAGCTGTCACAAACGATACCTACCTTTTTTCCGATTGTCTGAATTGTTGTCGTGTTTTCGGATTTGTTATTTTGTTTTTGCATTTGTTATTTTGTTTTCGGATTTGTTAGTGTCTTTTGCACTTCTTGGCCACCGTAGTAACTGGATACAAATTTTAATTGCTAACAAATTTCTGAAGTGGAAAAATTAAACGCTTCAGAACACTAAGGTTACTGGAAAATAATCAATTCTGGGATAAAACCAGAACCTTCACTTCTTTGTTGTTGCTTAACAAACATTTTCCAAACATTTTATTCCTCACGTATAGTGTTACTCTATATTGCGTCGCTGATTATTGCCACATGACCAATATATTAATAAATGTATAACGCACCGAACCGCATTCACTTTTTTTCCTATTATTCATCTGCACACTCGCTGAGACTCAAAAGGACAAGCCGTGTAGAGTTCATTCCCCATCTCATTTACTCACCACAGTGCTGGTGACAGTTATCTCCTCGGGCAATGCTAGTTCCTCTTTCATGGTTAGCACTCTGAGGTTCAACTGGCAAAAAAAAAAAAAAATGATGGATGATCAGCAGAACTGAGAGGGCAAGTTTTTTTCTGCATTTCCCGTCTGTCTCCTTGTGTCCATCTCTCCCACTTCTGATCTCATTTTGCCCTGCAGACAAACCCCAGAAAAGAAAAAAGAAGAAATGAGATAGGCTTGCTATCAAACGTTACACTTTATATTACTGAAAGAATATTCTGGACACATGTGTGTCATTTAGTTCTTCCCACAGTATGATTCTTTTCAGCAATCTTACAATTCCAGTGTGAAAAGTAATGCTTACTCACTCATTCATTCACTCAATGCAGTCACGTGAAAAGGATCACTACCGTTCATTTCACACTTACTATTTTGAGATTTTACTGACTATCATTCTCACTTACTCACTGTTAACAATTCATTCATTCTCTCAAATGTCCACCATATTAGTATTTCATTCACCCAATCACGTATTTTTTCACTTACTGTCTCATTTTTTCAGTCACGTACTCAATATCTCAATATTACACATTATAACAATCTCTCTTGCAGGGTCCCTGGTGGTCTAGCGGTTAGGATGCGGCGCTCTCACTGCTGCGGCCCGGGTTCGATCCCCGGTCAGGGAACCAACCCCAGCCACACTTAGTGCCGGTCCCAAGCCCGGATAAATGGGAAGGGTTGCGTTAGGAAGGGCATCCAGCGTAAAAACATGCCAAATCAAACATGCGGATGGTCTGCTGTGGCGACCCCTAATGGGAGAAGCCGAAAGAAAGTTTTAAACAATCTCTCTTGCCCCTCTTTTTCTCTTTCTATCTCTCATTTACTCATCATGTCATTCACAGGACATTACCTATTGTTTTACTCAATTCACTCAGCTATCTTATAATGCCTCACTGAGTATCTTGTATACTTATTCACTCACACACTGTCTCAATATTTCCCCCATCTTCTTACTATCTCATTTCACTCATTATCTCATAATTTCATTCAATTGAACAGTCAGTATCTTACCTACTCATTCAAACACTCAATTATGCCTTCACCACCTCACCTCACTCAGTATCTCATCTACTTTTTCACTCACTGGCTGTCTGAATATTTCACCTTTCCACCTTCTACTTCATATTAATCACTATCTAATAATTTCCTTTACTATATCAGTCAGTATCTCACCTGCTCATTCATTCAATCGCTTAATATTTCATCACTCTATATCTCACTTACTCATTCACTCACTCACTGTCTCAACCAAAGGGGGCAAGTAATGAAGTACAAATACTTCTTTACTGTACTTAAGTAGATTTTTCTGGTATCAATACCTTACTTCAATATTTTTCCGGACAACTTTTTACTTTCACTCATTACATTTTTACACTGTACTTTCTACTGCTTCTATTTTCAAACCAGACTCGTTACTTTAGTTTTAATCTGTTTGGTGAAATGGCTATATTTCTTCTTCTCATTGCACATGTTTTCTTAGCCTATCAACTTACTTCCTGTAATTGCACAGATTTTTCAACCTATCACTGGTGTATCATTTCCTGGCTCTCACGCACCACAAACACAGGCTAGTCTACGAAGCTAATAATGAGCAAGGCAGAAGGCAACAAGAAGTATGAAGCTAACGTGGATGAGACAGAGGGAGTCAGCGATGTAAACATGACTGAGAACAGAGACATTCCTGATCATCAAAATCTTTTCTCTGCTTGTGTTCTATATGGCCAGGTGGAAGCTCAGTGGTTAAAGCTCTGGGTTACTGATCGGAAGGTCGGGGGTTCAAGCCCAAGCATTGTCAAGCAGCCACTCTCGGGGCAACTGAGCAAGGCCCTAAACCCTCTGTGCTCCGGGGGCGCTGTGTCATGGCTGACCCTGAGGTCTGACTGCAGCTGTTTCACTGTAATGTAAATGTGACAAGTACAGTATAAAGCACCTTTCTTTGTGGTGGCTCAGTGGTTAAGATTGGAAGGTCACAAGTTAAATTCCGCCACCACCCAGCTGCTCCCTGCTCATTTGTAAGTCACTCTGGATAAGGGGATCTGCCAAATGCCATAAATGTAAATATGGTGGTTGTTTAGCCTGGATACATTCATTAGGTAACAAAATTAGTTTTGTATTTTGTAGGTCCAATTACCAGCATGACACAAACAGGTAGTAGTAATGGCTGTTTAAGTAAATGTCAGAGGCCATACTTATTTACTTTAACAAAAAGGTTCAGTCAGTAGTGTCAGTATTTTTACCAGAGTCTTTTAAAACATGAGTATCTGTAATTCTTCTTGAGGGAAAGGATGTGTGTACTGTTCATAAACTTCGTAGACTGTTCATAGACTTCGTAGACTGTTCATAGACTTCAGCTCAGCATTCAACACAATCATCCCTTAGCATCTGATCAAGAAGCTGAGCCTACTGGGCCTGAACACCACCCTCTGCAACTGAATCCTGGAAATCCTGACTGGGAGACCTCAGTCAGTCCGAATCGGAAACAGCATTTCCAGCACCAAAACACTGAGCACTGGGGCCCCTCAGGGCTGCATGCTCAGCCCACTGCTGTTCAATCTGCTGACTTACGACTGTGTAACAATGCACAGCTTGAATAACATCATTAAGTTTGTCGATGGCACGACCGTGGTGGATCTCATCAGCAAGAAAGACGAGGCAGCATACAGAGGGGAGGTGGAACAGTTAACAGCCTGGTGTGGAGCCAATAACCTGTTTCTGAATGTTGACAAAACCAAAGAGATGGTTGTGGACTTCAGGAGAGCACAGAGCGGCTATTCTCCACTGATCGTCGATGGATCATCAGTGGAGATCATCAAGAGCACCAAATTCCTTGGTGTTCATCTGACGGATAACCTCACCTGGTCACTTAACACCAGCTCCATCACTAAGAAAGCCAGCAGCGTCTCTACTTCCTGAGAAGGCTGAGGAAAGATCATCTCCTTCCCCCCATCCTGACCATGTTCTACAGAGGGACCATCAAGATCATCTTAGACAGCTGCATCACTGCCTGGTTTGGGAACTGCGTTGTCTCCCCTGTCTCTGCGCAAGACCCTGCAGAGGTTCGTGAGGACAGCTAAGATGATCATCTGAGTCTCTCTCTCTTCCATCACAGACATTTACACCACACAGCATTGTGGACGACCCGACACACCCCTCACACACACTCCACCTTCTTGCCATCAGGAAAGCTAACTCTTCATGATTCTCTGCTCGCCCCTTCAGCCACTGCTTGTAACCTTGGGGTAACTATGGACAATGAACTGTCCTTCTTCTCACATGTCGCTAATGTGGCTCGTTCCTGTCGATTTCTTCTCTACAACATCTGAAGGATTCAACCATTTCTGTCCACACAGGCTGCCCAGGTGCTTGTTCAGTCTCCTGTCATTTCAAGACTCGAATACTGCAACTCTCTGCTCGCAGGTCTTACTCTGAACGCTATTAATCCACTGCAAATGATCCAAAACACAGCTGCACGACTTGTGTTCAATCTGCACAGGTTCTCCCACACCACCCCAGTGCTGCTCCCTCCACTGGCTTCCAGTAGCTGCACGTATCAGATTCAAAACACTGATGCTTGCCTACAAGGCCCCTAGATATCTTCAAGCGACGATTGAAGACCTACCTCTTCCTGAAACACTTAAATTAGCACTTTCCAAGTTTTCTTTGTAGAATTCAAGAGCTATATTTATATTAAGTTTGTAATCTTGCTTACCAGTGTAGATTTGTTCATTGCTATAGATTCAAAGCACTTTTGTACGTAGCTCTGGATAAGGGCATCTGCCAAATGCTGCAAATGTAAATGTAAATGAAAGCTGTTACGAAGCATTCGGGCCGTCACATCCAGACTGTGCAACAGCTTTTTCCTGCAAGCTATCAGACTCCTCAACACAGAACTAAACTGAAACTCACAGACACACACACACACACACACACACACACACACTGAACTGTGTGTTACTAAGCTATACAACTGAACTCAACACACACATTACTCATCTTAATCCATTCCTCGACCATTTATTTATTATTTATACTTGCATTGCATTGTGTTTGTTTATATATACTCATATACTTCATAGTCTTTTATAGTCCTCTTTGCACAGTACTGTATATTCAGAGTATACAATAGGTTTACTGGTCGGCGCTATCTCATGTTATGTGTATCTGTCCCACACTGTCTTGTGTTGTCTGCCTGTACTGTTTTTTGTCTGCACTGTTTGCACTAGGTTGCACTCGATGTACTTTATGTTGCTTTATGTTGTGTGTTGTAGCTCTATGTTGTTTAGTGTAGCACCAAGGTTCTGGAGAAACGTTGCCTCATTTTCATTGTGTACTGTTTACCACTGTGTATAGTAGAAATGACATTAAAAGCCTCTTGACTAATTTTGCCAGCTCTGCGTACTACCTCATTATACTCACTCTCTCATAATTTCATTCAATATATCAGTCAGAATCTCGTATATGCATTCACTCAAACATTGTCTCAAATTTGTATTACCTCACTGAATATCTTTACTCATTTACTCAGTCACCTCAATATTTAACTTTTTTTATGTCTCATTAACTTACTATCTCATTTTTCCACCTATTCACTCCTCCTCTATTTCATTATTTTACTCACACACTGTGTCTTTTGTCAATCGCTCACTCTGTATGTCCTTATTTCACTCACACATTATCTCAATGTTTTACCAATTTACTTACTACCTCATTTCAGTCACTATCTCAATTTCATTCAATTTATCACTTAGTATCTTACCTACTCATTCACTCACTCACTGTTTCCCCCATCTATCTTAATGTCTTCTTCACTGAATGTTTTAAGATCTATCTCTTTATGTCTTATTGTCTCACAGTATCTTGTTTACAAATTCTTTTACTCACTATCCTAATATTTTATTCACTACCTCACTACCTCTTCCTATTTACTCATTCAAGTATATCACTCTTTCAACGTCTCATTCATTTACTATGTCATTATTCAACTTATTCACCCATCCACCATTAAATTATTTCATTCACACATTGTGTCTTTTTAGTCCCTCGCTCACTCGGTATGTTCTTATTTCACTCATTCATCGTCTCGCTCATTATTTCAAGCAATCCCTTGTACATTCACTCCATCAATGCCTCATTTACTGTCTCATCTCAATATTTCACTCAAATAGTTTTTCCACTATTTCTAATATTACCTTCTGTAGATGTCTCAGTTTACTCGCTATCTCATTATTTTAGTCACTCCCTCAATTATCTCATTAACTCACTTACTGGCTCATTAGATCACTCCATCAATATCTCGTTATTTCTCCTAGTCAGTATGTCATTTTACTCCCCCACTGCTTACTCGCTCTCATTATTTTACTCCCTCATTGTTTTCCCCTCATTCCCTAATTCTCACTTTCTTGTTATCTCATTTTACTCATGCCCTCATTATCTCACCATTTCACACACACATGACAATTTCCATTATTTCCAAAATTTCACTCAATTACTATTTTCATTGTTTCCGATATTTCACTTTGAGATCTTCGCTATCTCATTATTTTACTCCTTCTTTATCTCATTAACTTACTCTCGTAGCACTGACTCGCTTGTTAATTATTTCTCCCAGTTACTATGTCATTTCGCTCACCCACTGCTTACTCACTCATCTCGCTATATCACTCCTTCACTGTTTTCTCTCACATACAAAAATTTCTTCTCAATCACTTAATCTTAATTTCCTGTTATTCCACTATGAGTGTCTCACTCATTTACTCACCTCATTTCTCTCATTATCTTAATATTTCATTCACTGTCACGCTCTCAGTATCTCAATATTTCACAAAGTCATTGTCACAGACTCTTTCTCACTCTCATTATTTCCCTCCTGGTTTTCTCTCACACGCTCACCATTTCATCTCTCGTTTGCTCTCACTTTGTTGGTGTTCCTGTATGAGTGTTTTACTCACTGGCTCACTCATGCCCTCATTATTATCTCATTATCTCACTTATAGTCACTCTCTCAGTATCTCAATATTTTATGTAGTCTCTTTCTTACTCACTCACTATGTAATTATTTCACTCCATCACTTTTTTCTTTCCCTCACTCACTCACCATTTCATCTCAATCCCTCACACTCATTGGCTCATTCATTTGCTTATCTCACTATTTCACTTACCATCAGTCTCTCAATATTTCACTCATTCAAATTCTTTCCCTTTTTTGTCGCTCATGTGTATTAGAACTTTAGCGTTCCTCTCGAAAACCACAGCCCCCACACAGGCAGCTCCAAACCCTAGGGGTTTATTGCTGCGCTTTCTGCTAAATACATTACACCCCTCACCCCCCTTTTTTCTTCCTCCCCCTCTTAAGATGCTAAAACGTTGCAATCCTGCAGCTGGTTCGCTCGTCTTGTCTCGTCTCATCTGTCCTGCTTTTATTCCTCTCACACTCAAGCATATGGAACTGTTTAGAAAGGGGACCTGATCTTGTTCTTGGGAAAGAGGATAAATGCAGCATTCCTCTTTCACCCACATGACTGGCTCGTGAAGACGTGCTTCCCTGTTGACCGTGATGCTGACGTGCGCCATTCGTCTTTCTCTCTCCATATTTCTGCAGCTGTGGGTTCATGTTCGCTGGAGGCTCTCTCTCTCTCTCTCTCTCTCTCTCTCTCTCCCCTCTTTCTATCCCCATTGGGAAGTCCTAATTCTTTTCTCATTCTTTTCTTCACTGTAATTCTCCAGGCGAGACAGAGAGCTGTGGAAGCTCCTAATACACATCCAATGTGTGTTTCATGACCATGGAATTTCAGTACAGTTTATATGCGCAGTGCCTGAGCTTTGTACACATTTCTTACATTTACAGATGGCCCAAAGCATACTCTAAGATCTTCTTCATCTGTTTTCCTCATTGTACCTTCTGTTTGTTTAATCACTATGGGATCTAGGACATTTAGCTGGGCTGCTCCTCATCATTGGAATTCTCTTCCACAGTCTATACAAGAAAATGACTGTCTGACCACTTTGAAATCATGTTCAGAATGACCGTCTAAGCTTAGTTTAGCTAAATGTCATAAAAGCTTGTAAAAGATCTAGCACGAGCAAACGAAAAGAACAGAGCTGATATTTACAGAGAAACATGAGACATATGGCTGGCTGGTTTAGCTCGTGCTAGGTAGAACATACACAACATAACATGACATCTAACAAGTAGTTAAAGCAGTGGTGTCCTACTTCTGTCAGTCTACCTCCGTAATACAGTAATCCCCCGTTTATCGTGGTAGTTACGTTCCAAAACCGCCCTCGATAAACGGACGCCACCCCAAAAATGCTATTTTATGTATACAGTGTTGTACTGAATTAACATTTTACTTCATTTTATAAATTAATAATTATATTTATATTAATACATTTCATTATTTCAACATAAAACTCCATAAAAACTATTCTCTATAAGTTTTTTGGTCTATCGTGCTACCCACAAGAGAGCGGGGAAAAATCAGCAAAACAAATTATTTATGTGGCAAATGCAATTTCGCGATGAACCGCAGTCAAGCGGGGGATTACTGTACCATCATTATGACATGAATGCTTTAGAAACCATCAATATAATAAAGAAACATCACGGACAAGAATCCCATACTCTTAGAATGAAGGTCATAACTGAAGTAAGAAACTCAAACACAATTTACCAAGTCTCCTTTCTCTGTAGCCACTGCTGCACCACCCGCACACATCATCTCTAGCAGAAGCATCAATATTTACCTCATAAAATGACCCTGTGACACTGGTTTTCCTGGGTACTTAAAATTAAGGCAAATTATGTTTTTGTACAAATTCTACAGGAAATAAAATGCTCAAGTATAGATGTTTATTCAAAAGCTTAACAACCTCACGATGTCCAGCTTTTCCTAAAAAATCCATCTAGTAAATGTCCTTGTAAGTGTGACCAAATACATTTCTTCTCCTCTGTCACTCTGTCAGCCATTGTGGCATGAAAAACAGCTATTTAATTCACACAAATATATTCAAATAGCTTGAGCAGTTTGCTACAGATGCTCTTTGAGAGCTCTGATTAGTGTGATCTCTGATCATTAAATAAAATAAACCTGAAAATGCTGATGTAATCGGATGCCTTTTAGAGGTCCTTGAGGTGGCCAAATCACAATATGCATTTGAATCTGGAAAGAGACCGTGTTTTTCATTTCTGCAAGCAACATGGGTTAAATTTTATTGAATAGAAACTCTAATGTAAAATGAAATTTGGTGGAGCTGATCCTTGCAGCGGTGGACTTCAGAGAAACACTAAGAAATTAAGAGAATAGACTATTGGGAATAATTGAATACATATTTATGGACGAAAATATAGTAAAACATAAGTCAGTGATTCTGATAAAGATTAGGCCCACAGAGAAGCCCTTGCTGGCCCTGATGGCCCTCCACTGAGTTAATGTTCACAGAGATACACAGCTAGAAACCCAGCTAGCTGAGTAACAAGATTACTTATCCCCCGCTAGTCAGTAAATAAACAACCTAATATCAAAGTCGTCAGTTTCCTATTACATAAAGAAACAAAGACCTGAAACTCAACCAGCTGACTCGTTAATGTTAGTCAGGACTTCCACAACTTGGGAAACTAGTCAGGGGTGGTGGACAGGATAATAAAACCTGATCCTATATACAAGAGACTTATGACTTTCTCAGAAGAAGCCCTTAATGTTCTTTTATTCCTTTATATGTAGTCATTTTTGCTCAGTTCAGTGAAAGATACTAACACATCTGGAGATGTTTAAGCAGAATGCTGTAAATCTCTTCACCTGGATAATTTTTGTCATTTTTGCTCCTTATGACGTCTTTACCTTGTTACTTACTGAATAGTTTCTATGTACACACACACACACACACACACACACACACACACACACACACACACACACACACAGGCAGGAGCTGCTCAGCACAGCTGTTGATGGGTGGAGTGTATTGTTCAGAAGGTGCCTCTAATGGCTTCATCAGATTAATCATTTGATTTCCCACCCTCTCCCATGAGCCCCATCCACCTCCTCTCTCTCTTACTTTCCTCCCTTCATCTCTAAACACACTGAGTCATCGTCACATCTGGAGTGGGAAAGAGACCCAGATCGGTACTACACTTTATAACACGAGTAAAAGAAAAAAAACAACATCTTTAAGCAAAACGACAATAAAACACATTTAGCTATTAACATTCTGTCCTTTACAGTCTTCATTTAAACAACCACTCACACCCACTGTCCATCTCACTCACCCAGTCACTCATTCACTGAGTCACCATCCATTCATTCACTCATTCATTTACCCAATGTCCATCTCACTCACCCAGTCACTCATTCACTGAGTCACCATCCATTCATTCACTCATTCATTTACCCACTGTCCATCTCACTCACCCAGTCACTCATTCACTGAGTCACCATCCATTCATTCACTCATTCATTTACCCACTGTCCATCTCACTCACCCAGTCACTGATTCACCCACTCACCATCCATTCATTCACTCATTCATTTACCCACTGTCCATCTCACTCACCCAGTCACTCATTCACTGAGTCAACATCCATTCATTCACTCATTCACTGTCCATCTCACTCACCCAGTCACTCATTCACTGAGTCACCATCCATTCATTCACTCATTTACTCACCCACTGTCCATCTCACTCACCCAGTCACTCATTCCTGCACTCACCATCCACCCACTCACTCACCCACTGTCCATCTCACTCACCCAGTCACTCATTCACTGAGTCAACATCCATTCATTCACTCATCCACTGTCCATCTCACTCACCCAGTCACTCATTCACTGAGTCACCATCCATTAATTCACTCATTCACTCACCCACTGTCCATCTCACTCACCCAGTCACTCATTTACCCACTCACCATCCATTCATTCACTCACTCACTCACTCACTCACTCACTCACTCACTCACCCACTGTCCATCTCACTCACCCAGTCACTCATTCACTGAGTCAACATCCATTCATTCACTCATTCTCTTACCCACTGTCCATCTCACTCACCCAGTCACTGATTCACCCACTCACCATCCATTCATTCACTCACTCACTCACCCACCCACCCACTGTCCATCTCACTCACCCAGTCACTCATTTACCCACTCACCATCCATCCACTAATTTACGCACCCACTGTCCATCTGACTCATCCAGTCACTTATTCAGTCACTCACCATCCTTCCATTCACTCACTCACTCATCATCTGTCTATCTTACTCACCCAGTCACTCATTCATGCACTCACCATCCACCCACTCGCTCACTCACCTACTGTCTCTCTCACTTGCCCAGTCACTCATTCACTCACCGACTGTCCATCCCATTTACCCACTTAGTGTTCATCTATTCACTCACTCACTCACTCAGTGTCTATCTTACTCACTCCCTCATTTACCCACCGTCCATTTTACTTACCAAGTCACTCATTCATGCCTCACAATCCATCCATCCATCCATTCAACCATCCACTTACTTACTCTCCCACTGTCCATTTCACTCACCCAGTCACTCATTCACTCACCAACTGTCCATCCCAATCACTCACTCACTCACCCACTTAGTGTCCATCCATTCACTCAATCACTTACTCAGTGTCCATCTTACTGATTCATTCACCTACCATCCATCTTACTTACCCAGTCACTCATTCACTCACCCACTCAACCACTGTCCATCTCATTCACCCACTCAGTGTCCATCCCATTTGCTTACTCTTACCCACTGTGTTCATCCCATTTATTTACTCACTGACGCACTCAACGTGACTCACTTGCTACTTACTCACCCACTCAGTGTCCATCCTTTTCATTTACTTACTGACTCACTCACTCACCCACTGCCAATCCCACTCTCTCTCTCACTCACTCAATGTCCATCCCATTTACTTAGTTATTTACTCACTCACCCACAGTGTCCATCGCTTTTACTCACTAACTTACTCACTCACACCCACCCAATGTCCATCCCACTTACTCACTCACTGTCCACCCCATTCATTTAGTTAATAATTTACTCACCCAGTGAGTGCCCATCCCTTTACTCACTCACTTACTCACTGACTCACTTATGCACTGTCCATCTCACTAACTCACTTACCATCCCATTCACTTACTCACTTACCCACTGGCCATCTCGCTCGCTCACTCAATCACTCACTCACTCACTGTCCATCCCATTCACTCACTCACTCA
>NC_060885.1:28723631-28768631 GCF_014805685.1 Silurus meridionalis | reverse complement strand
AGTGATGAGGCTACTTGCTGCTTCAGCGACTTTCCCTTCTCCTTTTTTCCCCTCTGGTTCTCTCTCTCTCGCTCTCTCTTTCTCTCGCTCTCTCTTTTGTGTCTATTATTATCTAACAAACTCGCCGAATTATCATTTATGATCAGAGGATTATTGTACCGTCTGCGTTCTGCCACTTCTCTTGAGTTACTGTTCATTCTCTTTTCCTTCTCGCCATACCGCCTCCACAGGGACATGCTGAATTCCAGCTTGTCTCCCAGGGTGTGTGTGTGTGTGTGTGTGTGTGTGTGTGTGTGTGTGGAGATAAATAATTTGCAGCTGTTGCATGTTAAAGCTCAAACAGCAAATTCAGACTAAAGATCAGTTTCACTCTAGCTCTGTTTTACAGAGCAGAAAGCTCCAAGTTTGAATCCAACCATTCTTCATTTTGCCTGCATCATCTGGGGAGGAATCCATAGCAGAGGAAATGCAAAAACCAGACAAACAGAAAGCAAAAAAAATTGGAAACTGAGGAAATCATTTGGAATTATGGAAGGTGGAAGAAATTACATAGAACATAGAAAGAATCATAGAGATTATGCAGAGATCATACAGAGATTATACAAAGATCAAACAAAGATCATGCAGAGATCATACGAAGATCAGAGCGATTATAAAGACATACAGATCAGACAAAGAAATCACACAGAGATAAAAGATTACAAAGCGATTACAACGAGATCACACAGAAATCGCACAACAATCACACAGAAATGTAAAATAGAGATCACAAAAATTGAAAAGATTACACAAAGATCACACAGAGCTTATACATACAGTATCTCACAAAAGTGAGTACACCCCTCACATTTCAGCACCATTTTAGTATATCTTCTCAAGGGACAATTCTATAGAAATGGAACTTGGATATATTTTAGAGTAGTCAATGTGCAGATGTATAAAAGTACAGATTTACTGTCCTCTGAAAATAACTCATCATACAGCCATACTTGTCTAAATAGTAGCAACAAAAGATAACAACTGTACGTCATGTAATCATGCAAAACCACAATTCCTATTCATCATGTTCATTTTCCAAGTAAATCTGTACTGCTATACAAGTTGCACATTGACTACTCTAAAATATATCGAGTTTCATTCCTATAGTATTGTCCCTTGAGAAGAGCTGAAATGTGAGGGGTGTTCTTACTTTTGTGAGATACTGTATATCATACAGAAGTCAGCCAGATATTACCCAGAAATCACAAAGAAATCACAGAGGATATCACACAGGATTACACAGAGATCTCACAGAGTTCACACAGAGATCATACAGAAATTACACACAGATCACACATTGATGACCCAGAGATCATACAGAGATCACACAAATATCACACAGAGATCACACAGAGTTCCCACAGAAATTACACACAAATCACCCAGAGATCACACAAGGATCACACAGAAATTACACACAGAGATCACACATTGACCACCTAGAGTTCACACAGGGATCACACAGTGATCACCCAGAGTTCACACAAAAATTACACAGAGATCACACATCGATCACCCAGAGATTACCCAATTATCACAGAGATCACACAAAGATCACACAGAAATTACACAAAGAGATCACACATTGATCACCTACAGTTCACACAGAGTTCACACAAATATCACACAGGCCAGACACTGATCACCCAGAGTTCACACAGAGATCACACATTGATCACCCAGAGATTACCCAAATATCACAGAGATCACACAAACATCACACAGAAATTACACACAAAGTAATTTGGTCTCCAGAAAGCAAAGCTGTTCTGGATAAACTGGTGTTTTAGTGGCAATACTGAAAGCCCAGAGGCATTGTGTGCTCAATTTAAGTGTAAATTAATTGCTGTGTGGTTCACTTTACAGTTGTGTGTGTGTGTGTGTGTGTGTGTGTGTGTGTGTGTGTGTGTGTGTGTGTGTGTATGCGATGAGGAATTTATATGCAAACATATAAAAACTGTAAGCCATTTTATGTTTTATGAGACTAAGTAATTTACAACCAGCTGTAAAGCAGATTTATAAGAAAATGTACAGTTGGGTATATGTGGGTAGTGTGTATTGTGTACTAACTTTTATCTATTAATATTATATATTTTACTATATATATATATATAGACAGAAGTATTGGGACACCTGTTAGGACAAAGTTGAAGACATAATTGTATAGAATGTCTTTTGATGTGCTAGCATGAACTTTTCTCTTTACTTGAACTAAAAGTCCCAAACCTGTTCCAGCATGATAATGCCTCTGTGCACAAAGCAGCTCCATGCAGATATGCTTTTCATGCGGTGGAGTGGAAGATCTCCTGCTATAGAGCTCTAAACCCTATTGAACACTTTTGGGATTAATGTAAAAAGCTAACTGCGCCCCAGGCCTCCTCACACAAAATCTCCACAAAATCTAGTGGAACATCTTCCCAGAAGAGTGGAGGTTATGATAACGGCAAATGGGGACTTAACGTGAAATGGGATGTTAAAAAAGCACATACAAATCTTATGGCCATATGTCCCCGAACAACTTTTGCCCATATAGTGTAGATAGATAAATAAAGAGAGAGCGAGAGAGAGAACTTTGTGACATATATGAACTTCTAACGCTCTTAGGTATGTGTGTATGTGTGTGTGAGAGATAATGTCACATGCACACACAAGTGCATAAGCCTTATGACAGGACACCTGACTGAAGGCCTTTGTATAAACTTCATAACCTGTACTTACACTTTCTTCTGTATTTTAGAGAGGAAACATATCTCTCTCTCTCTCTCTCTCTCTCGCTCTCTCTCTCTCTCTCTCTCTTACTCAACCTAAAGTTTTCTTGTACTTAATTTGAACCTCACCCATTTTTCCTTTTTTCTTTTTCTCTTTATAACTTGCTTTCTGTGTCTTTTCCATTCCAGCTCTTTTATTCTTTTCCTCTTTTAAGTTCTCCCTCATTCTTTCTTTCATTTCTATGTCCCTCTTGTTCTTTAATTTTATTCTGTCAATCTATCCTTCATTCTTTTTTCTGACATATCCTCAGATCTCTTTTTCTTTCCTACCTCTTATTTCCTTAAATATCTTCCTTCTCTATCCCCCTTCCTTTATTGCTCCTTTTACATGTCATATCTCCACACTTAATTTTCTATCCTTTCTTTTATTCTCTCTATTACCTGTTTTCCATCTGTTCTATCTCTCATCTTTTCTCACCTATCATTCTCACCCTTTTTTAAAAACACTTTTCAACTTCCTACCCCTCTATCACTTCTACTTGGCTGCACTTCTCTTTCTTTTCTTCATTGTCCCTTGTCTATTCTTTCTCCATAAATATTTTCCATAAATCTCCTTCTTTACTATCCCCATTTCCTTCATCCATCTTCTTCTCTGTTTCCATTCCTCCTCCTTTCCCACTCGACTTTTCACTCTCTCCTCAGGCTAGTTCCTCTTATTGCTTTTTCCCTCCTTCCAAAACCCATTTTTCCTATTTATTTTCTCCATCTTCCTTCTGTCTTCTCCTCACTTACCGCCCCCCCCCTTTATTTTTCTTCATAAGCCCCTCCCATTTTCATTTTTTCTCTACTCCTTCTTCAATTCTCCTATCCCTTTCTCCCCTCTTTCTCCTTCCTCACCCTTCTCTCCTGGTTTCTCTCCATTCTTTTTTGTCTTTCTTTTGGTGTCTTTTCAAAGTTAGTCACGCGATTATACTTTAAATGTAGCCTATTGTCTCCCATACACACACACACACACACACACACACACACACAGAGAAAGAGGCATGTATCCAACTGGGGTGCTGACACCAGCTGTGAGTCTCACTGTTGTGTCTTTTAAGCCTCTTTGGTGGTTGTGTGTGTGTGTGTGTGTGTGTGTGTGTGTGTGTCTAAAAGGAGGCCCCCTAGTCCACAATGCATTAAACTGTATTCCTCACATTCTGTGAGAAAACCCTTCATACAACTCAGTGACCTCAAACTGATGTGATATTAATCACACACACACACACACACACACACACACACACACACACACACACACACACACGCCCAACCTAGTGGTCTGCCTTCTCACATACCAGGAAGCCGAGCCCATGACCTGCGACCTCTCCCAGCTATTCATCATCGGCCGGTTCTCGTCAGTGTGACTGTGGATGGACCTGCCAGCTGTTTTGGAGACGCTTCTCTCACACACACAAACATGGACTGCACTGGAGGAGTCAGGGGACCAGTTTATCAAAATCAGCACACACTGTCTGGATTCCTCAAGTGTACTTAAGAGTCTCTGCAAAAGAAAACCATTTCGGACTGAAATCAGGAACCTGCTTCTTATTTGACAGATTTATTATTGCACAGGCAACGATGTTTGGTATAACCATGGTGTAGCGTCTGACACTAATCGCAGCAAGGTACAGCTGAACCTCGAGAAAGAGCATCCGCTTGACCAGATACCAAAAAAAAAAAATTTGTTAGCTCTTTTAATAACTACAATTTACATTTCCAGAAGAAAACATGAGTAAAGCATGACGGAGCAAAAATCCCCACTGGATGTACTTTTTTTCTGTGTAAAGCCTGTAAAGCAGCTCTCCTTGAACAGACGAGCTTTTAGAGACCTTACATGTGTATGTTCCGCATCATTTTCTGGAGAGCCAGGACCAATGACCTCACGTGACATCAAAATGTGTTGAGTGTTTTGACATGTCCATGTTGTTGGAGATTTTAGATTTCGCATTTTTCGCTGTTTAACGAGCACATAGTACCAAAGTTACCAAAAATGTCCCTTTAATGACATGACAATTTGTAACAGTGAATCTAAAGTGTCCTGTATAGATCTTACACAGTCCCATTTGAGATTTCAAATTCATTTTCCACAGATTAATCAGATAACGGATAGGACACTGCTCGGGCGAGGTGTCTTCCAAACGTAGCGATGTCTTGTGTCTTAAACACAGACTCAATACTCATTTCAATTCATACAAATCGATGTCTTCAGCACCACCCATATTATAATCATATTATACTCTTTACATGCAGTTTTGCACACCTCTTGATTGATTGATTACACTCTTGTTTATAGTTTAATAATCGCCGCTATTGTGTTTTGTGTATTTGTCCCACACTGTCTTGTATTGTGTCTTTTATTATCTAGCTCTGTTTTCTGTTATGTAGCTCTATGCTGTGTGATGTAGCTCTATGCAGTTTTTATGTAGCACCAGGGTTCTGGAGAAATGTCTCATTTCATCTTTAGAAGGTTAAACTGTCAGAGCTCAGTACATAAAAAATAAATAAATAAATAAATAAAGCCTAAACTAACACAGTGTGCTAGACCTTTGCTGCTAAACAATGAGGTTTGAAGCCATTATGTAAAAAAAAAATTAGCAGAGACTCTTCATACACCAACGAAAAGGTTCTATTTACTTCTTCAATTGTTATTTTCTACCCAGATTTTATTTATTTCCTCAAGGCAAGTTCTTGCTTCTAATCAAGAAGAAACTGAAGCTGCACCAGAACATTTAAACTGATGTTACAAGCTGATACATAATGCTACAATATCCAAGCTTTATAACGCAGTTAAAGCGATTCTTGCGCATCCTATTGATTTCAGTAGAGATGGCTAATTACCTCAAATCATTAACTACTAATTACCCAATCTCACTCAATCCTCCCCCAACCTACAGCACTAATGGCTAAGTAGCCCATTAGCTAGCTGCCCAGTGGCCTACATCAGCATGTTACGCTAATCTGTACTATTTTTCCTCATCACGCCTATCTTATCAGCATTTACATTTTTCTAATTCGCTTCATCAAACAGTAACGTTTAGGATCCCATTCAAGGCGTCACATTAGCACACTTTTCTTTTCCACAAAAAAAAAAAAAAAAAAAAACAGGCTATTAAAGAAAAAAAATGTAAAAAGCTTGCGGCTTTCTGAGCAGGCAGCGGAGTTAACATTTCCAGTCTGATGATGCTGCAACCTCGCTAACCCCGAACGAGCGTTTAGAAACATGCTCCACTGGCTAAGCTAATGAAGGAGCTGTAAAATCATTGCATTGAGTGTGTGTGGACTGAGTGTGTTTGTGTGTGTGTGTGTGTGTGTGTGTACAACATTTAGTGCTGGGCGGAGCTAGCTTTGGAAGCAATTAGTCGATTTAAAATGTCAAAATAGCAGATGTGAGAGACAGGGTTATATTTAAAAGCATTATACTTAGGATATCATATCTCGAATGTTTACAGGGTTATACATTATAATCGACAAATATAGTGGGACACCTGACTAACCCTAGCAATAGTTGGAGGCTCACAATTGTACAGGATGTCTTTGGATGCATTAGCATGACATTTTCTGAACTAAAAGAACCAAACTTGTTCCAGCTCCATAAAGATCTGCTTTACATGGGTTGAAGTGGAAGATCTGCTGCTTTAGAGCTCTGATCTCAACTCTATTTGGATTAATGTGAACACATATAGGTGAATCCTCCTCACTTCACCTACATCATTGCATGATTTTACTAACACCCTTTTAGCTGAATCAGCACAAATCTCCACAAGCACCATTCAAAATCTAGTGGAACATCTTCCCAGAAGAGTGGAGGTTATATCTAACAGCAAACAGAGAGTAAATGTGGAATGGGATGTTCAAAAAGCATATATACAGATGTGTGTGCGTATACATATAGCAAACAATTAACAATAGACCAAATGCATTAGTATTGAACCTATGAAGCTGCTACTATAGAAACATCTGACAAATCAGAAAGAAGAATTAGCAAACCTGTGTTTTCCCCCCAGGCTTTAGCTGAGTGTGTATTGCTGCTAATTACCAAACAGGCTATACGCCTGTCACACAATAAAAAAAACGAAAAAGGCGTTTTCTCTTCCAGTAACTCTCTATTTAAAAAAACAACAAAAAAAACAAAGACATCTCCTCAGTTTTCCTAAAGTGTTGATATCATAACAAAACTATCACATATTGGTGTTAATAAATCCTTTTTTCAAGCTAAATAAGTGCAAATATGATGATAGATGTGTACATTTCATTTAAAAAAATTAACTTTTATCCGCTACTAAATCACCAGATGCACTTTAAAAGCTTATCTCAGTTTCATGGAAAGGTTTCTGCACTCACGGCATTTGGAAAATACTGATACTGAAATAAACTGGGGATTCATGACACCATTTTAGCCATAAATTACTGGACAGTGTGTTTTATCTTTACGGCTAAAATAATAAAAATGGCTGATTCTCTACCAGCGAGGCTAATCTTAATTAGAAAGTGCTGTGGAGAGAGGAAATAGGATGATGAGGATGAAAGAAAGAACGTAACCCTGCTTTTATTATTTTTTTAAGGGATCACAGTGTTAAAGCTTAATGCAGGTGATCGCTCTGGAATGATGATGTTTATGTGGTCACGTCCCCAGGAGATCATGCCTGCGTGTGATCAGGTTTCAAACTCGAATGGCCACAAATCATGCTCATAAGTACTTTTTTAACACTTAGGGTGTTAAATGGCTCATTTCTCAAACTGTACTAAAAGGAAACCACCTAGCCTGTATATTTAGGGACTACCTGTAGAGCAGGGCTTCTGCCTCCTGGTCAGAGTGCTGGAAAATGATTAGTAAATTATTAATATCCATAATTGGTGTCTACCCCAACTTGTAGTAGGGATGAGCAGATCAATCATAACCGGTAAATATATTAAATATTAAATATATTTAATTTGGGAATTTCCACCATTACTTTCAGAGAGAGTCTTTTTCCAAAGCACTGAAACAGCCAAAGAAGAAACAGACTCAAAAGGGAAAACGTCAGCATTCTCTGGTTGCAGAAACCAAAAAAAGAGAAGGAATGCAGTATATCAGAATAATAATGTTTTGAAATGAATATAAAAATTAAATTATACAAAAGATAGAAAGAGAACAAGAGAGAGAGAGAGAGAGAGAGAAGTCCGTTATGGTCTAATTGATATTAATAAGGATGGCTTACAAAAATATAGGTACCATCATGAAAGTATTTGGTACTGGATTGAAAGGAAAATAAGAGTAAATATTTGGACATTAGGTGAATGGAAGAAATTTCTATGAACAGATTAGTCAAAATGTGACATTTTTCTCTCTAACAAAAGAACTTGTGTAAGAACAGAAGAGATGTTAGCAGACTGCCTCACCTCCACAGTAAAACATGGAGATGAAAGATTAATGATTTGGGGATGTTCTGTGGCAGAGAAGTTTGTAATGCTACAATTCCCTACACCAACACCATCCAATTCCGTCTGGACTCTTTCTTGTGATCCAGTTCGCTCCAGAGCAGTTTAATAGGATTTAGGTGCAGTGACTAGGCAGTGAGTAGGTCATTTCATAACATTCAATTCTATCTCTAAATAAAGCTTACAGAGCTTGGAAGCATGCATCCAGACAGAATTACATGGTGTTGAAGTATGAAATGGCTGCCATGTTGATCAGAATCCCTCATCTGTCCACAGAACCTTTAGTGAATTCGTGTATCCTTTCACCTTTTAGCACTTTTGCTGTAAACAAGCAAAAGGAACATGCATGTGTCTCAAAAAACATAAAAGTCCAGGTGTTTCCACACGTTTCAAGGCTCTGTACATTTACTAATTTTTCAGGTGCACTTCCAAGCATTTGAGCTCTACATCACCCAGTCAAACTGGAGTCAATAAACTGATGATTTGAATGAAATGACTTGTAAAATGAAAGATTTTGTTCTCGACTATGAAGTGCAAGTTACTTGAGGAGTGGATCAATATCTGAATTTGCTCTAGGAGATGGAGAGAAAGAAGAAAAGGAAAACAGGAAATAGTTCTCACGCCGATGGAGACAGAAATGGCCGACCAAAAAAAAAAACAAAACAGGGAGTGTTCAACAGATGCTGCATTGGGCTTCATCAGCATTTTTCACAGTATGGAAATCTACAGGGAATGTTTAAAATATTAGTCATCTTCATCATCATCATCATCATTATCCTTTCTTTTTTCTAAACTTTTCAATTATATAAACTTTACAATCTTATTTTTCTTATTCTTCCAGCCTTTTTCAATTCTTTCTTTTTTTTTTTTATGAAAATAATTTTTCCAAACTTTTTTAAAAATAATTTTTTATCCCCTCCAGCATCCAGCAATGCCCAAGACCCCCTCCCCTCCCTTTCCGGCAAAAACAATCATTAAATCCCCCAAATTTTTACAAATATTATCTCAAGATTATGCGATACCAGAGAAGGTGATCTTTCTTTCTACACGCTCATATTTTCACCTCTGGTTGTTTATTTTCTCATTCTGTCATTCAACAACCCGCATAAAGCTCCCAGTATAACAATTTCTTATATTGTTTTAATGGTAATATAGCGTGATATAAATTCTGTACAGCCCAAACTCCTGCTGCTCTGCTTGGTTTGTTCATGAATGCAGGAATGTGATCTACGCTCCATCGGGTTCCTCAGGGATTTCCCGCAGAACGAGTGTTATGTTTGAAGAACCTTTGACGGGGTCGGGGAATGCGTACGGGTGTGTGTGTGTGTGTGTGTGTTTGATACACCTCCAAAAAGAAGCATCGGGGCGACATATTAAACCCCTTTAGAGATGGTTGATTGGTGTGAACCTCATTTGTTTGCATTGTTCATGTATGTTATTCGATCCATATACATGGGTGTGTGTGTGTGTGCATATGTGTTTGTGATATGACCCAGTGGACAGGGTGTGAACCTTTTTCCATGTTCTGTTCCCAATTAAACTCCCTCATGTGTATTGGGATCGACGTCTGGGGCCACGTTACTAACATCAAAACCTGGAAACGTTTAACGAGCTGAAAATTCATATTTCAAATTGTTAAAAAAAATTTAGAATAATAAAAAGAATGTGTGCGTGTTGATGTGAAACATATTTCGTAAAGAAAGAGTGTGTGTGTGTCTGTGAGACAGAAGGAGATATGGGAGACTTTTAAGAGCATTAAGGTCAGGGATTGTCCACATCTGCTATTCGTTACAGATGTTAGAGAGAAATAGGGAGGCGATCGAAACAACATGTGATTCCAGGAGGAAATCCAGACACGGCTATGAGTAATATATTAATATCAACTCCGAGACGCTTTTTATGACGATAACGTGCTCAAGATTGTCGCATGAAATTGGACAGATTTGAGATTTTATGTTCCAGGAATTTATTTTGCCGTTATTTGAGCCAAAAAAAGAGCAAATCTAGTTTTTTTTCTTCAGATGCTAATTTTTCCATATGTTTTCATTTCAACTCATCAGATGTCTCACTTAACACAAAATTTAGGTTAGGTCTGGATTAGGGGTGGGACTATAATTATATAATTGTTACTATAATTGTTATCCTGACGAATTTTTCTCGATTTCTGTAACAGCAGCTCTCACTTTTAATGCCCACGTTTTCAATACTTCTGTAGCAACAGCTTGCTCCACATTAAATAGATTTATTTTTGTGTTTATTGGATCTTTATGTTGGAACTTGTTTATTGAAACAAGGAGACAAGGAGTCTCTAGTGTCCACGATTCTTACCGGCACTCTATTTCCACAAAGTGAAAAAAGGTACTTGTGAGGGAATGAGTGTTTACAGCTGCTATAACCTGAACAAACTTACTTTTATCTTGTTACTGCAAATAGAGAAAAAGCTTGTCATGAAAAAACTGCAGTGCGTGAAAACACAAAAAACTTTCTTGTGATGAAAAACTTCCTTCCTTAAAAAAAAAATGCCTTTTCATGCTTGTTCCTTCTTTAAATAAAAAAAGCATTTCTTTGCTAAAAAACTTCACGATAATGTGAAAATCATGAATGATATGTATTTTCTGTCCCCTGACCATTTGTGCTTTCTGAACAGCCGTCTACCAGGAAGTTTTAGAGCACTGACTTCAATTTCCAACAGGACTTGGCACCTGCCCACACTGCCAAAAGTACTAATACCTGGTTTAAGGACCATGGTATCCAAGTGCTTGATTGGCCAGCAAACTCGCCCAAACTAAACCCCATGGAGAATCTATGGGGTATTTTAGAGAGGAAGATTTGAGACACCAGACCCAACAAGGTAGAAGAGCTGAAGGCTGCTATCAGAGCAATATATATATATATATATATATATATATATATATATATATATATACATACTGTTTATATTACTAGCATAATGCTACGACTTTACTCTCAACTTTAAATCTTATTTTATTTTACTTTTTTTTTTACCGCTGCCATTTATTTTGTCTTGATTATATGCAGAAAATGCAGAAGAAAATCAAATCATTTGTAGCTGCTATAACATTACCTACACCAATTCTAATTCTAAATAAATTGATTAAGGATTATATTTTTAAATGAATACAAAATTCTGCTAATCTGCTGTAGTGTAAGATGGATAAAATATCGCAGAATACACTTATCAAAATAAGATCAACACAATACAGTCAAGGTTTTTTTAGTCTATATAGTGATTCTATAGGTTAATCAAGTACGTGAACATGTACACTTATTTAGGAGGACCAGTGAACAAAATGTCCTCACAATCAGTTGGACCCATTTTGTTTTTTGTTTTCTCCAGCTTTTATTTGAAAAAAATTATTACAAAATATCTACAAAAAAGCCAAGATGTTTCCATCTGGTAAGTGAGATTACAGTTTGCATGATTTATCTACAGTAATCATTATGTCAGTGGAAAGTTTTAAAAAAAACTGTGTTTGTGAAACAGTCAGTAGAAGCATTCGGGTATTCTCTACAGGCCACTCCAGTCCAAGTTCATGATTCCAAAGAATGTCCGAAAAAAGCAAAGCGAAGGATGGAAAACGAGGGTTTGAGGAAGAAAAAAAAAACAGTTTTCTGCTGTGTCACACAGTGCCGATACATAACACAACTCAGAAGGACTCTTTTCATTGGAACCTGAATTTCCATTCCTCTAAATTCAGCCCCAAGAAACTGACACAGGTTTCAGTTCTTGAAAAAAAAAAAAAAGAATGTATATGTGTATATCAGGAGTTAATACACTCAGGGGCAAAAACGTTCGTGACATACAGTTGAGTTAATACAAGTTTGATTAGTCTGCTGTATTCATTTAGACAAAACAATGCCAAGAAACTTAAAATTCTCTCAGGGGAGGAGATTCATAAACTGTGCTCCTTAAAATGACATAGGAAGGTTTTGTGTGTGTGCGTGTGTGTTCGTGTGTGCTTGACCAAATCAGGTTTGATCAGTAGTAGCTATCATTGATTATCTATTTATTATATTTAAACCTGTTAATCTGTTTCACTTTCACTAGGACTCAGGCCATTTTCTCTTTCTGCCAGCACATCATGTAGCACTGTGAAGTCCACCACTCGTTCCTAGTTTTATCAGTACATAAAATGTTCAGCTCATTCATTTGCTAATTTCATTCAAGTCTTGCCAACCACTACCTCTAGTGAGCTGTATATTCATTAATGTGTCTTGTACTTGTACCCTGAAAATGATGGTACAAGCATGATGGCTTGGAAGGTTTAAGCATTAAAGTTCTAGGATAATGGATTGAGTATAATGGTTTGACCATAGTGGTTTGAGGATGATGGTTTGAAAATGATAATCAGAGCATCACGGTTTGAGTATAATTGTTTAAGTATGATAATTCGAGCATGATGGAGTGAGTATAATGGTTCGAGCATAATGGTTTGGATGGTTTGAGTATGATGGTTTAAGCATAAAGGTTCGAGGATGATGGCTTGGATGGTTTGATTATGGTTAAAGTATAATGGTTTGAGAATGATTGTTCAATGATGATGGTTTGAGCATGGTGGCTTAAGCATGATGGTTATAACATAATGTATTGGTTTGAGCATAGAGATTTGAGGATGATGGTTCAAGTATTATCGTTTGACTATGATGGTTTGAGTGTGATTGTTTGAGGATGATAGTTAGAGCATGACAGTCAGAGCCTCACGGTTTGAGTATAAATGTTCAAGTATGATTGAAGGTGATGGTTAAAGGATAAAGGTTTGAGCATAATGGATTGATTGTTCGATGATGATGGTTTGAGCATAGTGGTTCAAAGACAATGGTGCAAGTATAATGGTTTGAACATGATTGTTCAAATTTAATGGTATGAGCACTTTTATTGCTTATGTTCACTACATCGTCTTGGAGCACTCTCAACACTCACAAACATTTTTAAAAACACCACTGCTTTGTCAGTAGATTTCCAATGAGCGTCATGTTCATACCGTTCTGATGATACTCCAGGAAAGGGCATCACAGTGGTATAAAATTTCGATCAACACTTCTTTAAACAAAACGAAAAAAAAAAAAAGTGTTTTTCCCCTCTGTGGTTGAAAAAATGTCCAAGTTTATTCTGCTATTTCCATACACATCAAACACTCTCTTTCCTGTGGTCGGGTGGCCTTTGTTCCTTTTTTATTTCTCATAAACATGTTTCCTATAAACTTTCATTTGTTGTGTCTTAGTTACTGTTTCTGTTCGCTTCGAGGGCATAGTAGGGAAACGGAAGGATTTCTTTTTTTTGTCGTCGTTGTTGTCCAGGCCATGATGAAGCAAGCTAATTAGCTGGAGGAGGACATGACTGACAGGATGAGAGAAGAAAAAAGAAAAGGGGAATGAATAGAGAAAGAGATGAAAGAGATTACTCTTTAGTAATGGATTCAGGCTACAGCAGGAGTAGTGGGATGGTTGAGGCCCTGTGTTAAAGACCAGCAGGATTAGAGAGCCAGAGGAATGCTCTTCATGGCTAATTATGAGCAATTATCCTATACAAGGTATTAGCATTAGGTAAAACATTTACCATATGGGCACTGATGTTTTATACCACAACAGGGTTCTCGAATTCTGCATTGCGATAGGTCATAGCAGCTACGCCTTATGGGCTGTAAGAATAACTGTGTAAATTACAAGCGATCTACATAAACACCGATGCTCTTCTATACTAGCAAACTTTGATAGCTGTATACTCGCTGACTAGCACCCATGCATCCTTACATACTTACATGTTAGCATGGGAATGGCAATGCACTGCTTAGTTGCAGCATCCTTACTTATTAGCATAGTATTTGTGTATTTTGTATACATGCAAATTTGCCAACAAACAGGAACGTCCTTAATTGCATAATTCCCTTGCATACTTGCACATTTTCATAGTTGCACAATTAAATACTACTAGTTTACTAGTATGTTTGATAGTGCACTTGTATATACTTGTTCACATCAATCGTTTGCATACATACCATGCATACTCATTTTCTAGTGCTCTTGCATGCACAAATAGTTGTTTACATAATGCATTTGCATACACATGCTTATTTGCACAGTGCTCTTGTATACATAATACTAGTTTACTAGCACCCTTGTATACATTCATACTTTTATTCATAGTGCACTTGCATACATACATCCTTATGCATAGTGCGTTTATTTACAAAATACTAGCTTTAGTGCACTTGCATACATGCATACTCATTTACTAGTGCACTTGCATACACAAATAGTAGTTTGCATAGTGCATTTGCACACGTGCTTATTTGCACACTGCTCCTGTATACATAATGCTAGTTTACTAGCACCCTTGTATACACATTTGCATAAGTGCACTTGCATGCCTAATATACTAGCACACTTGCATGCACACACAGTGCACTTGCATAAACACACACTTTATTACATAGTGCACTTGGATACATAATACTAGCTTACGAGCACACTTGCAGGCATGCATACATACATACATACTTGTTTACATAGTGCACTTGCATACACACACTCATTTACAAATTGCTCTTGCATGCATACATAAATATATACTAATTTACAAGCACACATGCATACATAGAGCACTTGTATACACACATACAGTACTTATTTGCTAGTGCACTTGTATACACATACTCATTTTCTAGTGCACTTGCATACATACATACATACATACTGTGCATACTAGTTTACTAGCACACTTGCATACACAAATACTTGTTTACATAGTGCACTTGCATTCATAATACTAGCTTACTATCACACTTGAACACATACTTGCTTAAATAGGGCACGTGCATACACACATACTATTTACACACTTGCATGCTAGTACACCATCATACTTGTACTTACAGGCACACTATGATGCCAGCCCTTTTACATGCTTGCGTAGGGACACCCCAGCGAATTACAACATTTGCATAGTTGCCTCTTTGAATAGATGCAAAATAGCATACTTGCAACCTTGTGAACTCATGAACTATCACCCTAGTATGAAAACATACATATATTGCAGCATACAAGCGCATTCTCAAGGTTGGAATAGATGCAAAATGGCACCCTTGTGATTGATCATTAACCTGTTATTAACTTGCTTAATGCTTGTAAAGTTTTTATACAATCATATATGCAACTTAATTCACAGAAGTTCTCACACACACCCACACACCATATGCTTATCGTCTCCATTCTTATAAGCCAAATGCCTCCAGCTGTTTCTCATAGCATGCACAGCTTGCATAGCCATGTGTGTGTGTGTGTGTGTGTGTGTGTGTGTGTGTGTGTGTGTTGCACTCTATAGCTATATTTTTATTGCAGCTGCCTACCCAGAGAGTGGGTGAGTTTTGTTGTCGCTGGGCGAGCTAATCAGAGAAGACGCTGTGGTTTTCTTTTTTCGTCTCTTTCCTGTGAGCCGGTAATAAGACATGGAGCGGAGCCCCAGCGGCTCCAAAACCCTGGGGGGACAATTTAGTTGTCCCAGCATCTCCTGTGAGAAAAAGGTGCTTCTCAGCCAAGATGAGTGAAATCGAGAGCGGCGTGGTGCGCAAAGAAAGTGCCCCAACTAAAATGAAGCACTTCCTGTCAATGTTAACGGCTGCTTTCACCTTTGACCTTGACGCCACTACATGGAATTCACAACGGCGCAGAGCTCAGGTTCGGAATGTGCTGCTGCAGCTGGAAACCGGGTGCCAGCGTTTGTATGTGTGCGCCTGTGTGTAGCATTGCTTACATTTTTACTGCTTTGTTCAATCAGCATGCTGTTTTCATCAATATGTGGGTGTGTTTTGATGATTCTTTGTGTCAGATAAAGAAGGCTTTTAAATATTGTTATTCCAACAGGAATTGTGCTATCTACATGTGTATGTCATCTTATCACACGCACTCCTTCTTACACATACAACTTATTTCATTCCCAGAATGCAACAAAACACTAAGTCCAGAACGCCCGAACAAAAAGCAAAACAATGTTCAAAAAAGCACTCCAACTCAACAAATCTGGTCTTTTCCCGTTTGCTGTAATCCCATTGTCGCTCATCCCCTGTCTCTTATTTTTGGCATAAAGAGAGCTTCATCACTAGGCCTCAAAAAACAAAAGGGTGCAAAATCAATACTTGTACCAATCAAACACTTGCACATATGTTTCACCTTGGATCTCCAATATCTGGAATATCATTTATTGGTTTACCTAATGTGTACACCTGTTCTGTGTTCTGCTCTTACGTAGTGGTCATTTCGAACCTCCTGTTCCTTTGTCTCATTGCTAAGTCTTGTATGTTTCATTTGGATGGTCTGACAGAATGCTGGATTGTGATTGGCTGGAAGTTTGGGTGTGAGTTCAGAGCATTGAACACATTTAACGTGTGGTCAGTTGAATCTAAATGAATGTGGTGCTTAGAAACACCTGTAACCACAACAGTGCTGGACGAAGTGCACAAACCATGTACTTGAGTTACAGTAGGGTTGCAGTTAGCAAAATATCACTCTAGTAAATGTAAAAGTGCTCCCTTTAAACTTTCACTTCACAAATATTTGTCTTTAAAAGTACTTAAGTATCCAAAGTACTATGATGTATTATGGCTATAAGGTTCCTACCATCACTTTTGTCATTCGCTTAACTCAATTTATGAGAAAAAAACTGCAATCTATTAATAGAATGATATTAATGTGTCAAATACTGATTGATATCTATTAAAATTATCATTAGGCCAAAACCTTCTTTTCAACTTTCCAACTCAGGAGATTTTGCCATTATTTATTACTCTTTAAATGTTCCGCTTGCTGTTGAACTGATGCTGAACTGTATTTTTAGGTACAGTAGATACCACCCAGTTTAAAACAGAGCACATGCTCTACTCTGATTGGTGGCTTGCTGTGTGCTTGACCGGTTGACTTTGAAATGTAGTGAAGTTACAGTAAATGTCTCCCTGAATGGAAATACTTTAGTAAAGTACAGTTACGTGAAAAAGCTACGTAAGCGCAGTAACGAATTGCATTTACTTTGTTACTATCCACCACTAAACCAGAGTAATATACAGCTCCAGTCACATACAGTAAGTAAGACAGATTTTAAAAGCATTTCCTAATGACCTTATTGAGCTCCATGGAGGATTTTTGCTTAAGTGATTTTAATAAATGGGCTGAGGAACAAGATGAATTCGACAGACTGTAACAGAAAACGTTCCAATAAAATTTGTTTTTAAAATGGCACTAGGAGTTAACTTCAACTGCTTCATTATTAGTAGACATGACACACACTCTCGTTGTCTGTAATGACTATTTCTTAAACCTCATGTAAATGGAGATAACTTTATGACCTTATTTTATCTCTGTTTGTGATTTCAAGAAGCAGAATTCTCGATCTACAAGCCGTCTATGAATAAGTAAGCATTATTTTTAACACTATTTTAATATACTCTGCTGCACCTTGGGCCGTTCTTCACCTCCACAGCGTGCACTAACATCCTGTAGCACTCACCTAACCCTGGATTATCACTTACGTATCATTGTGTGTGAATATGCCTTCGTGGGTTTCATCCTCTGCTGTGAATTGGGACAACGATCACTGCTTTGCTGTTAATGCTGAGTCCACGCAAATTGAAAAACACTTCCTGCTTCTTAAGTTTGTTCTGTAGAAATTCGGTGATGACTGGTGTGTACCTCTTAATGACTACCACCTGAAAGTGTATTGTAATTCCTAGCAGATTTCAAGATGTAATGAACCCACACAATCCATCTATGACGCTATAATTAGGAAATGAAGGGTGTTTTTTGTTCTTGTTCCTGATTTAGAATTCCAAATGATATTTGACCATGTCTGATCAGCATCCTTGCTCTTTCTCTCACAAATCACACACACATACACACACACACACAAACTCAACAGTTTATAAATTTATGTCCAACTTTTTTCAGTCGCTCGCCACTATTTCTTTTTTTTCCATTTTTATTTATCCCTAGATTAGAACTAGAGTGTGTCTAGTGTGTGTGTGTTTGTATTTGACAATCTGTTATTTTTATCACTCCTGCAGTAATTTTGGTTTGTATCTGCCCGCAGAACGTATACAGTTTCAACGATTTACACATATTAAATCATAATTTCAATTAAAGCAATACCCTAATTCTTGTAACAAATCCTACTACAATTTTGACTCTATACCAGAGGTGGGAAGTAACGCAGTACAAATACTATGTTACTGTACTTAAGTAGATTTTTCTGGTATCAGTACTTTACTCCACTATTTATTTTCCAGGCAACTTTTTACTTTTACTCATTACATTTTTACACAAATATCTGTACTTTTTACTTCTTACATTTTCAAAACCGGCTCGTTACTTTAGTTTTAATCCATTGATTTGGTGAAATATAAAATATTTATTTTCACTGCGCGCCGATTTCAGCCGAACAACTGATTTCCTGCGCGTCTTTTTCAATCCGCTGGTGTATAAAGTCCTGACTCTCACTCTTTACGAAGATAAGAATCAGCAGGCAGAAGGCAGTAAGAAGTTTTGGGTTAATGTGGATGAGACAGAGGGAGTCAGTGATGTAAACATGACTGAGAACAGACACATTCATGATCATCATCATCTTTTCTCTGCTTGTGTTCTATATGTGGATCTTCAGCCTGGACACATTCATTAGGTAACAACATTTTTAATTCGTTTTGTATTAATATATATATATATATATATATATATTTGGCTGTCAAAATTCAAATTATTGTAAAAGGCACTAGATGTTTTTAACACGCTATCAATTCAGCGCGCATTTTATGTTTTTACCATTTTTATAAAAAGTATAAATACATAAATAAATAACTAAATATAAAAGAGGCGAAATTAAAACCTCCAGCAAAACATACACTTATTCACGACGTCCCTTCTTTACTTAGATAAAAAATAAATAAATAAACTCCACCGAAAATATTTGTAATCAGTAAACTTTTGTTTTATTTTTGTGCCACGGCTCAAATCAAACACCAAATCCGCCATGTTTTACACAATTAACCCTGGTGGCGTTTTGTGGGTTTTTCCCTCATAATGGCGACACGAACATAAATCACTGTCTTTATTGATCGTAGAGATAAAAACTATACATCATTTAAATCTGTAAAATGTCTATGATTATATATATAAAAGCTTCTTGACTTGACTTGAAGAGGTGCACTTTCTCCGGTATCACCTCGTTAACTGTCCGTGTGGAAACATAGCAAAAGGTCTTAATGATGTCCACAAATCTCTGCACTGTAATAGCCTTTATATTTAATCACTGTACATATGCTTACATATATATCACATGCTGTGCATATGATACATATTTATCTGCACTATTTGCACGATTGCTACTTTTTGCACTTCTGGTAGATGCCAAACTGAATTTCGTTGCTGTGTACCTGTACAATGCAATGACTAAAAATATCTATCTATCTATCTATCTATCTATCTATCTATCTATCTATCTATCTATCTATCTATCTATCTATCTATCTATCTATCTATCTATCTATCTATCTATCTATCTATCTATCTATCCATCTATCAAATATAAATATGATGTGAGGTCCAGTTAACAGCTAAAACAGGTAGCAGTAATAACTACTTTTTACTTAAGTACATGTCTGAGCCAAAACTTCTTTACTTTCACTTAAGTAAAAAGGTATAATCAGTACTTCAACTTTTACCCGAGTATTTTGAAACATGAGTATCTGTACTTCTACTTAAGTAATGGATGTGTGTACTTTTGCCACCTCTGCTCTACAGCAAGTATAAAAAGGGTAAAAAAGGAAAAGCAAGTCAGCTTTCTTTTCCTGTAAGCCTGTAACTCAAATGCTAAGTTAAGCTATTATAAGAACCCAGTCTTCCATAAGACCCTGTGTGGAAATCAGGAACTTCCTGTCTGAGGGTAAAGCAAAAAAAAAAAAAAAAGATCATGGCTCAGGCTTCTTGACTTGACTCAGATGTTATTTACAGCATTGCACAACGTTTAGAGAATGTACCTGAGGTTAAAATAGTCCTTTTTGAACTAAAAAAAAAAAAAATAGGATAGACATTTTATGCTGATGCAGAATCTACACATTTACACAGTTTTTACACCATAGTGAGGAGAAACTAAGATAAGATAAGATAAACCTTTATTCGT
Organism: Silurus meridionalis; assembly: GCF_014805685.1. NCBI lineage: Eukaryota > Metazoa > Chordata > Actinopteri > Siluriformes > Siluridae > Silurus > Silurus meridionalis. The sequence continues at coordinate 28,748,246 of NC_060885.1, read as the reverse complement.
CCCACAGTGGGGAAATTTCTTTGTCCAAATTATTTGTACAGTGTACAATAATTCAAAACTACATTGCCCTGTGTGAAAAAGTGTTTGCCCCCTGTTAAAACTGTGGTTTATCACACCTGAGTTCAATTTCTCTAGCAATTTCTTCCAGGCTGATTACTGCCACACCTGTCCGCAATCAAGAAATCTTTTAAATAGGACCTGCATGACCAAGTGAAGTAGACCAAAAGATCCTCAAAAGCTAGACATCATGCCGAGATCCAAAGAAATTTAGAAACAAATGAGAAAGAAAGTAATTGAGATCTATCAGTCTGGAAAAGGTTATAAAGCCATTTCTAAAGCTTTGGGACTCCAGTGAACCACAGTGTGAGCCATTATTTACAAATGACAAAAACATGGAACAGTGGAGAACCTTTCCAAGAGTGACCGGCCGACCAAAATGACCCCAAGAGCACAGCGACGACTCATCCAAGAGATCACAAAAGACCCCACAACAACATCCAAAGAATTGCAGGCCTCACTTGCCTCAGTTAAGGTCAGTGTTCATGACTCCACCATAAGAAAGAGACTGGGCACAAAAGGTCTGCAAGTTCCAAGACAAAAACCGCTGCTAAGCGAAAAGTACATAAAGGCTCGTCTCAGTTTCGCCAGAAAACATTTTAATGATCCCCAAGACTTTTGGGAAAATACTCTGTGGACTGACGTGACAAAAGTTTAACTTTTTGGAAGGTGTGTGTCTCATTACGTCTGGTGTAAAAGTAACACTGCATTTCAGAAAATGAATATCATACCACCAGTAAAATATGGTGGTGGTAGTGTGATGGTCTGGGGCTGTTTTGCTGCTTCAGGACCTGGAAGACTTGCTGTGATAAATAGAACCATTAATTCAGCTCTTTACCAAAACATCCTGAAGGAGAATGTTCAGCCATCTGTTCGTGAGCTCAAACTGAAGTGCAGCAGGACAATAATCCACAACACACCAGCAAGTCCACCTCTGAATGGCTGAAGAAAAACGAAATGACTTTGGAGTGGCCTAGTCAAAGTCCTGATCTAAATCCTATTGAGATGCTGTGCCATGACCTTAAAAAGGCGGTTCAAGCCTCTAGTGTGGCTGAATTACAACAATTCTGCATAGATGAGTGACCAAAATTCCTCCACAGGGCAGACAGTCACAGACTCATTGTAAGTTATCGCAAACACAGTTGTTGTTGCTAAGGGTGGCCCAACCAGTTATTGGGTTTAGGGGCAAACACTTTTTTACACAGGGCCATGTAGTTTTGGATTTTGTTTTCCTTTACCTTCATTGAAAAACTGCATGTTGTGTTTACTTGTGTTATCTGTTACTAATATTAAAATTAGTTTGATGATCTTAAACATTGAAGTGTGACAAACAGAAATCGCACCACATATTTAAAAAATATCTCTACGAATATCTGTAACTTACTGGCACCTGTAGTGTCTTGTTTAAAAGATCGGGTCAATTTTATGTGTATGTGTGTGTGTGTGTGTGTTTGTATGTGGTGGCGGGTGCTGACAGAAGCAAAAACTGCGAAAAGCCCACCGAGGTGTCGCTCCTGCACTCTGCACTGACTTTCAAAACTCACACAGACAAAAAACAGTAACAAAGCTCTCTCTTACACACACACACACACACACACACACACACACACAGATGGCTCTCACACACATAAGCACACAAGCACACGCCGCATATCCAAATGCACATGAAAGTGTTTGCTCTGTGAGAGTAAAAAATGTGGTGACAGCTTTGGAAGCGAGTGAGTAAATCCTGCTGCAGCTGCTTCTGACTGAGCAAATCTGAGCAAAACAAACAAGTGTATCTGCACAATCGTAGGTGGGTGGGGTATGAATTGTGTGTCTGTTGTGTTGTATACCAGCTCAAATGCCCAAATGTGCCTGGACATGTTTTTGAGTGAATGTAACGTTATGTGATCTTGCTATGCAAACAGGACGCTCCATAAAATGCGAATATAATGCAAGTGGCTGGTGTTTGCTTCATCCATTTGCTCGAGTGTTTGTATATTTTTATATGATATTTTTTTATATACCTGTTGGTTGCCAACATGATGGACTGGCATAGATGCATTGGCAGAGACTTTGTACAAGAAGATTTTTAGTCATGCAATAGTGAGCTAATTTCAGATTCATTACATATGCAGACACCAAACTGTAAATAGAATGTCTTCTTCGTTGGAACTAAGAGCATTACACCGTCCCTAAAAATAAAGAACACCTGCACAGAGCTCTGACCTCAACCCTACTGAACACCTATGGGATGAACTGAAACTCAGCATCTCTAATAGCCTGATCTCACTAATGTAGCTAAAGAAACACAAATCCACATGGACATGCCCCAAAGTCTAGTGGAGAGTCTTCCCAAAACCATTCATTATACACAAGAGTAAATAGCTGACCACACTATTTTCCAAAGCAATGACCTAGAGTCAGTTCTATGAAGCATTATGATCCTCAAGGAATTCGGATTCACTGTGTACTGTATCAGCTCTCTATCACTGAAATGACAATAAAGCCACTTCTCTTGATTCAAATTGAAAAAAAGCTTGTCATGGAAAAAATGGAAATAATCTAAAAAAAAAAAAAAAATACTTGTCACATGTACTTTTCACAATGAAATTCTTTCTTCACATATCCCAGCGATGTTAGGACCTGGGGTCATAGCACAGGGTCAGCCATTGCTCAAGGGCCCCAACATTACAGATTATGGGGCTTGAACCCCCGACCTTCTGATCACTAAGGTCTCCAGGACCACTGGCTACAAATAGTGTACTCGTGGTTCACCTCAATTAGTTACATTTACCAGAATGTGTGGGGCAGAGCAAATGCCTCGACAGCTTATATTCATTCATTCTCAGTAAAAGCCTGGTCAGGGCAGTGAAGGTTTGAATGAGGCTGCTTGAATGAGGTTCCCACAGATTCATTAAAATCTATTGTGGGAAAGTGCAAACCAGAAATCTTGAATGAAGGACGATTATGAACTGGAGTTGGAGCTGGGGTTGAGAAAGTATCAAAGCCCAGATCTCACACTCAATGCTGACACCAGTGTAACTTTAAATCTAGGCCACGGATGTAAACACAAATGCACCCCTAGGGTTACACCCCTGGTACCTACAGTCATCTCTTGACATCCTATGTCTTTGCACCAGTGTGTTTTTTTTTTTTTTTTTTTAACAAATTCATGAAATAAACCTCCTCAGTAGGAAACTGAATGAAGCAAAAAACTGAAAGGGAAGGGAGATCGAGGGAGAATTATTCAGCAGTGTGTTGTGGGAACGATGGGGTCACAGCTCAGCGGGGAAGAAGGCTTTCTTGGCATGACATTGGAGAAGAGGATTGTGGGAATTTACACAGGATTATTGGGGCGTCCAATATCCGCGCACACATATAAACACGTCCTTCGTCATCAGAGCAGGGGCGCGCACGCACGCACGCACACACACTTATACACGTGAGCACACACTTGGATAAACACAGACTCATACATAAACACACTTTTACAGCATTAGCAATCAGATCTTCTCATTTTCCAGGCCTTGTCAAGTGAGAAGGTGTTGATTAGTTTTCTATAACAGCAGCTCTGCAAGTGGGGCAGCTGCAAATACTGGTTTTATACATCAATGTTCTGAATATTAAACATTTTCCAGATGCTCCATAACCATATATAATCTTTGAGTTATACTCAAGTTTATGTTTTTTTCTTTTTTTTGTATTCAGAATGTCTTTTTCCAGTTCTTCGAAGGATCGCGAATACTCAGTGAGGCTTTATGAAAATCAGCAGGCAAATGCAAGTCTTCAAAGCTTTGTTTGCATGTTGCGAAACCGGAGGACATACTTGCGTCTTAAAGTGTTGTCTCTGCAGTAAACACGGAGCTCAGGACGGTCTCACGGATAAGATTTTACAGCTTGAGAACACAAACACAAACTGTTCCACACATTTTACGAAAATTTTAAGAAATCTTAAAGAAATAATAATAAAAAGTAAAAAAATGTATTTAAAGCATTGCGGCATGTCTGTGAACATCAGAAGGCAGCCATTAATAATTTTATATAACACAGTAATCGGCTGTTTTTTACTGTATAGTTCCTAATAGAGATGGTTAAATTCACCGATTCGCATTAGTGGCATTGGCATAAAAGTTAGCGATGTGATGCATTGATTTAACAGTGTGCATCAGATACGAGTTAGCATTCATATCGTGATGCATCATTGTTTTATTTCATCTTTTTCATTTTGCACTATAAAGGCCTGTTTGTGAAAGAGACATATGTTAGAAGTCAGAAGGCACTTAAGTAAATTGATTATTTGCTGTCTGTCTGAACCAAATAAATTAAAGTGAACTATCTGTAACATACTGAATTGCAAGGGATCATATTTTTTCCACTGCATCGTTAAATTGCACTAAATCAAACGATGCGATTCGAATCCCAATGCATAACCAACGATACAATACATTAAAGGTGCATTTGATTCATCCCAATTACAATTTCTATCGGATCGCACGGATTTTTACCGGATTTTTATTTATTCAATTGCATTGTATTAATGCAATAAAAAAAATATGATCCCTTGCAATTCAATATGTAACGGATAGTTCACTTTAATTTCGTTGGTTCAGACAGACAGCAAATCATCAATTTACTTAAGTGCCTTCTGACTTCTAACATATATCCCAAATCAAATACAATCAAATTAAATTTGATTTGTCACATACACATACATACAGAGTACGACATGCAGTGAAATGCTTTTTACGACTGTCCGGCATTTAAGCATATAGAGGAAAAGAATTAAGGATAAAAGTAAAACCAAAGAAAAAAGAATAATATTGACAGTACAAATTAAACTGATGTGCCAATGTGCAGTATGGTGTGGTATAAAGTGACATCTTAAACATTAAAATTGCTATAACTGAATAAAAATAATGATGTATGTTTTTTCAGTAAGTAAAAAAAAAGGAATTGTTCAAGCATGTGCTGTTGTATATGGCAAATTTGATACCTGCCCTTGTATTATGTTGCACTTTATTTTAGGTTTTGCACATTTGTTGCACTTTTATTTTTTCATTTCAAATATTCAGTAAGACAAGTTGGTCATGCGTTTGTCTAAATGAACTATATTCCTCATGTAGATGCAGCCTTTCCCAAAAGCAGTTTAGTACGCAAGTCCATCAGAGCTGCCATGTTCTCCAGTCTGTAGAAACAGGAAGTCTGGGCCTGTGAGGGGCCTCATAAAGTGAGTCGCTGAAGGCTCCGGTTGCTGAGGGGTTCTCTCGCAGGAATGTAGACGAATGCTGCATTGCCCAGTAGACTCCCTTTCGTGAGAAACTTCATCTCTGGGAAATCTGCAGCACAGCTTTTCTTCAGGTTTACATTGTCATTAAAAAGAGCTTAAGTGTACCGGGGTCGATTAGGAGAGGGGGATAATCACGAGGTCGGGACTTGGTGTAGTCCATCTAATTGAAATGCACATCTGTATGGGTCGGTGTGTGAGTAAAGATAAAATACAATATACACATCCAAAAGCATAGTTGGAATCTGATTAGCCAGAAGGTGATGATTAATTTTCTATAACAGCAACAGAGGCATTAGAAGAGAACTTGTGTATAAAGAAAGAACAGGAAGTTTTGCCCATATATGGGCAAACAAAAAGCGTACGAATAAGGCAGACTATATGGGGGTATGATGAGAGAGACGGTGAGGGGTTATGGTGTCATTTCAATGCAGGGCTGACCTCACACACTCAATCGCCCACCCACACCCACACTCACACACAAAGTTAAAGTCCTCACAACCTTAGTAAACCACAGGAATTGGCCAGCACCACACACACACACACACACACACACACACACACACACACACACACACACACACAGAGAGAGAGGTGTGAATACCTATAAATGGAGTCCTCATTTCTCTTTAAAGACTCAGGTGTATTTTAGCAGACTTTTGGGCTAATAAATAATACTTTGCTACCACAAGTCCAAAACCTCTGACTTCCCTTCTGTACACTCTCTCTCTCTCTCTCTCTCTCTCTCTCTCTCTCTCTCTCTCTCTCTCTCTCTCTCCTCCAATTCCAGATTACAATTACAGATTAGCATACCTGCAATAGCGTCACTGTTTTACGTCCTGGTTAAGAAAAAGAACTGCACCTCAATTTTTCAATTTGTCATATCAAAACTTCAACTGAATGAATTAAATACACCAATTAGTCAGCTCAAAAGTTTTCACCCCCATGGGATCATCGAACCCAAACTTTTCCTAATGGGAGTTATTTTTTGAGAGTTCTTGCACATACAGAGCAAGATCTGAAACGAGAGCACTGAATAGTATTCATGAACAATGAAGCAGAAGTTTTGAACATGACAGACGTTTCTGGAAGTTTTAGCAAAGTGACAGACAACCTTTCACTTCCTATGAAAGTTGGACTACTAAAGAACTGAGATTGACGCACAGTAGTTTTGAGGGAATGAAGCAAAATCGTTCATGCATTTTTCTGATGAATTTACAAAATTCCAATAGTTGAATTATTTGGGAATTACAGCAAAGGCTTTTCTCTTGGTTTTAACTGATTCGATATCAGGTTTATTAATGAGCATTTCTATGTTGCTGAATACTGTACATGAGCCAGCAGTCATAACGCTATATAATGAAGTGCTGTTCAGAACAACAGTACATGGTTTGGGTGATGATTCCTGTGCTGTATGTTGAAAAAAGCCAATGACAAGGAGTCATTAGAGGTAAGGCAGTAGAGACTGGTCTATGAAGTGGAGAAAGGGCAGTAGAGACTGCTTTATGAAATGGACGAAGGGCAGTAGAGACTGCTTTATGAAATGGACGAAGGGCAGTAGAGACTGGTCTATGAAGTGGAGAATGGGCAGTAGAGACTCGTCTATGAAGTGGAGGTAGGGCAGTAGAGACTGCTTTATAAAATGGACAAAGGGCAGTAGAGACTGGTCTATGAAGTGGAGAATGGGCAGTAGAGACTGCTTTATGAAATGGACGAAGGGCAGTAGAGACTGGTCTTTAAAATGGGGGTAGGGCAGTAGAGACTGGTCTTTGAAATGGAGGTAGGGCAGTAGAGACTGGTCTTTAAAATGGAGGTAGGGCAGTAGAGACTGGTCTATAAAATGGATTTAGGGCAATAGAAACTGGTCTATGAAGTCTAGGTAGGGCAATAGAGACTGGTCAATTAATTAAGCTTTGGAGCAGTCAGGGGTATGTGAAGTGTGCATTAAAGCATTTGAGACTGATATATGAAATAAGCAGAAGAGACTGGTATTATGAAGTAGCGCACACACACACAAACACGGCGCAGCTGGCAAAGTCACATGAATTTTTTTAAATTTACGATCTTAACAGTAAGTTGTTTTATTCGCTAAGTTTCAGCTGTTGCAAAAATTCTAACACACACACATACACAGTCACAGATGTTCAAGTTAAAATCTCCCAGAGTTTCATGACAGGGGCTTTCCCAGAATAACAGGAAGTTCCCCTGGCATCTTGGTACACTTGCTCGGTGTGAGCTGAGGGAAGTGAGTGCGAGGTGGCTGAACCCAACTAGAAATGAAATCTCACGAATAAGCATAACAAGAACAAGGAATATAAATATAGTAATAAATGTAAGCGTGTTGTTAATTTAATTTGAATCTTAAACTCTAGTAGAAAATTAACCCACCCACACATGCACACTCTTAGTAGGCAGCTCACCCTAAATGACATGAACCGAAACTCTTACACAGATTACGATATTTGTGCTAACCTACAACTTGTGACTCAAATATCACTCACAAAAGGGGCTTTTTTTTACCTCCTAATAATACAGTGGACTGCCAGCAGAGAGCCAGAATACATCAGATCTGTCTAAGAAGGTGTAAAAATATAGCATTCGGTGACTCATTACTACAAGTGCGACCTTTGTGTTTTCAAACTGGGGAAACACAGCTATGGCAACCACCATCGTAGATTTGATTTCAGAAATTGTGGCTGTATATATATATATATATATATATATATATATATATATATATATATATATATATATATATATAATGTAATTATATATACTTATATATAAATAATAGGTGGCTAAAGATAATTAACTCAACCTCATCATACCACCCAATTGGTGATTATTCTTTTAGAACAGGGGGGTTTTATATTCCGTACGTTACAATCCCTGCCTGATTTATTTCTATCGTATCAAATTTTGTAAATTTTAGAAAGGTGTGCAAAAATAAATACATTTTCCTTTTTTAGACCTGATTATCTAATTTCTCAGGTATCACTTTATAGAATCATTCATATCATAATGCAGGAACATGTGCGAATTCCAAAACATATCAAATACAACAAATACATTTTTCCTTCTTAAATTTTTCGTAAATATTTTTTTATAAATTTAAACCTTTTATCAATCTATATTTTTTCCTACACTTACACATACTCTTTGGTCTTTGATTCAACTTTTTTTTATTACTTTACCTATATAACAACTAAAGAAAATCAGTTTGACCTAAGGGTGTGCAAACTTTTGCATGCAACAATAAGAGGGGGCGGTTCTCTCACCCATCTTTTTTTGCATACATATTATATACACACATACATATATTGCTATGACATGACTGGAGTCCTCGTTGTCCCTGAGCTCTAAACAAGGGGCAATTTGCTGACCAGCTTTAAAGCTTACTTTGTGATAGCTGCATGTGACATCATTTACTAAAGATCTGCCAGTAACAGTGAACTTGCTTGCTACTTCACACACACACACACACACACACACACACACACACACACACACACACACACACACATTTGGTCAAATCCACCATGCATATATAACCCATAGTATCATTATTTCTCAGAGTTGCAGGAAATAAATGGTAAGCATCCATCACGTTATGAAACTAGTCTCGACTCATTGAAAAACATCAACAAATTACTAAGCAAGCATCACATTCACACGCAAATTGTGTTCTGCATCTAACCATTTGACGCCTCCAAAAAAATTACACTGTTACACCCTTGAATATAAACACCAGCACACAGAAAATAACACCTATGTGAATAAAACCTTCCTTCAATGTTTGAAAAACCAATACTGATTCCATAATTCGCTAGCTAGCTAACTACCAACATTATTTAGTATAAAATATATATAGCAGCTTGTTAAGTGCAAGGTGTTGATATAAGACTGAAAAACATTGTTAGCAAGAAATATAAAATCAGCTGGAGTCAGTGACTGATGCATAAGCATCCTGACCACCACATAAGTGGGCCATCAGTCAGCCATGTTCTACCTAGATGTTCTAAAAGACTGATTCTCTGTTGGTTTTTGGGGCCCTAAGGCTTGAGAGGTTTGCAAAATCCATTGAGAGAAAAGGAAAAACAGAACATGAGCAGAATGATGGAATGAGAGTGAGAGAGAGAGCAGAATGGTGGCGCGAGAACAAAACGACTGTCCTGATTGATTTAAGCCTCACTGTATGTTGATCTTTACTGCTGGCTGAGATGGAAGTGTGGAAAAATAAGCTACGATGAAGGGGGAAGCGAGGAAAAGGAGGACTGTACAGAGTTTATTTGTTCTGTTCGACCCCCTTTTTCCCCCCTTTCTTGCTCCCTCAGTCCCAAAGAAGAAATGAAAGTGTGTGTAACATAAACCTGTGTCCGTCATGCTGTAAATTCCTTTCAGAATGACAACGTTCCAAATCAAACATCGCCCAGAGGTAAAACTGCTTTCCCTTCTCTCTCCCTCTATTTCTTAACTTCTAATGGCTTATTAAGTCAGATGTTTCCTGTCAAGGAATAGACTAGCTAAGCAATGCTAACAGTATTGCTTTGATGGTGTAATAAATTTGTCTGGAGGTCATCAGGTGGTGGTTGTGTAAATAGTAAAATTACACAAACATTATATTTGAATTAAATTTGTTTCTGAGGGCTGGCATCATATTTTATGTGAAAAGATGATTTGTTTTCATTGCAGCGTAAAAAAACAAAGACATACCAACAGCCAGTGGCAATACTTTAATCTTCAAAAACGAATAAAAAGTCTTGTTAGGATGGTTAGATGAACAGACTGGTCTGGTTTGATTGTGATAGTTTTAGTTGGATTTTGGATGGTTCTACCTCCTCAGTCTGGATTAGCTTGGTAGTTTGGGGTTCTCCATAATTACTGGCTGGTTGTAGCAGGTCGGGCTGATTAAATTAATGGTTGTCAAAGAGTTTTGGACACATTGTCAGGTTCTAGCTAGTCAGCCTCGTTTGGTGTAAAGGTTTTCAAAAGCTTTTGGATATTTACATGCTTGTTCTAAATAGTCTGGCTTGTTCTTATTGGTCAGACAGGTTCTGTGTTTTTCCGATTCTCACAGATTAGTTCTAATGTTGGGCGCACACTGTGTGACAATCAATTGTATGTTTGTACGAACATGATCAGGATCAAACAGGATCTCCGTTGTCATAATGCTAGACTATAAAACAGTTAAAAACACATAAGAAAAAGACGTTTTACGTCATCGATCGATTCCTTCGCTAACGGTAGCTAGAAGCAATGAAAAACAATCTGTAGCATTCATTTTGTTTATGACATGATAATAACAATATACAAACGCTCCTTTTCCCTCATTTAATTTAATAAGTTTCTCTTCTTGCTGTACTGTCCACTGTCAACTTATTTCCACATTTTCCCTGAGGTGTTTTAAAGTTGGCGAGCTAAGCATCAGGTTCGGTGCTCTTATTGGTTTGTGGTTTGATGGTCATCATAGGAGAAGTCACACTGGAGGACAAAACACACAACTACACATCAGCCATTAATCCACTGTCAGTGAACAAACCAGCGATCAAAGACTACAGATTTTAACCTAGTATTACAGCAATCAAAGTGTGGGCAAAAATCACACAGTGTTAAACCTGAATTAAGGCTACTTCAGAGAGGTCAAGTTGGTTTTATAGGTCAAACTGGTTCAAGGTGGTCAAACTGGATTGGTTTGGTGGTTTTGTTTGATTCTAAGTAGTCATAATGGTTTAAAGTTGTTGGGTTGGTTTGATGTTTTGTTTCCCCAAATTTTGGATTCTTACAGGCTAGATCTTAGTGGTCAGGCTTGATTGGTTCAATGCTACCTTTGGATTCTTATATACAGGCTTTAGATGGTCAGCAATTCTAGGTTGTCTCTCTAAATCTATTCAGTCAAACTGATCCAAGGTGGTCTCTCTTAATCTAGATGGTCATGATCCTAGGTGGTGTAGATTGATCTAGACGGTCAGGGTTATAATAGATGTCTGAGTTGGATCTAGGTGGTGGATCTAACTCATTAAGATTGATTGCTTGAAGGCTGTGGAGGAACTCTGGACATTTACAGGCAGGTTGTGCCCACAGGTATTCATTAATATTTATTAATATAAAGCTCTTTTAAAGGCTTATAGGCATACATCCTTCCCAATACATGCAGGTTTCCTGACTCAGTAATCATTTCAAAAGGTCTAATTTTGTTTAAATCACAGCTAAAAAAAAAAAAAAACAAAGACTAGTGAGGAATGGCAATGCATACATAGATTACTCTGTATACAATGTGCTGAAGAGACTCAAACTTCCTGTTTGGTTAAAGGCTGCCAGAGGTTATATTTGAAGGTGAAAGTGTGTGTTCAGTGGTCAGCCCACACACCCATTTGCGGAAATACTTATACATACTATCAACAAAACATCTTCATGTCAGTTAAACTGCTTCATGTACTTACTGAATAGATGAACCTGTTGCAGATGAGAATATATACACAAATATAGTGCCTTGCATAAGTTATGTTCATCCAAATGTCCTGTGGTCTGATGAGACCAAAATGTAAAGTTATGGCCTTGGCATAAACCACTACACTGCTAATTGTCAAACCCTGTTTGTAGTAAAGCATGGTGGTGGAAGAATTACATTTAAAGATTCGCTTTGTTAATTATATTGATGTCTTTATGCGCATCCGTCTGTCTATTACTGTTGAGATTAGCTGACCTCTAATGAGATGTCACTCCACTCCACTTTAATCCCCTCACCAGGCAGCACCTTGGGAAATAAAGTTAGTCTCTTTGAAAGCATCTCTGTTGTACAGTGTACAGTGCTGTTTGTTTTGGGGTTTTCCAAAATGATTAAACATTTCCATACAAACTCAAGTTAATTTTACAAGCTCCAAACTGGCTAGTTTCCTTGCCAGTGCCATGCAATATCTTCGAAGTGTTATGTCTTTCTGTGAAGATACTTTAACTTTATTCACTATCTACAAACTACTGATTCAATCCATGTGCAGTCAGAACAACTCATTTCTGCTAGCAAATCGAAACAGTCGAAAGGTACTTTCATAACTTTTTTATTAAGTAAAACTTTTCCAGATTCCATATTAGCTTTATCTAACGTTATTTTTACGTTAAAATGGATTTATTTACCATTTTCATTTGAAACAAGGTCTATGGAGTAAAATTTACAAGCTGATATCAAAAAAGTTTTGAGACCACTGGTGCTGACCACATGCATTACCACGTCTGCGATATCATCATGAAAAGCAAGTTAGAACAAAAGGTGAAATTCTGTTAGAAACTGGGCAAATCTGTCACAGAGACATTTGACATGGAGTATGTTTGACCTACGGCGATGTTGCAATGAGTCGTTTGAGGTGTTTTCAAGAGTTTTCAAGAATTTCACCGGAATACGGTGAGAGATCAGGAAGACCTTCAACGAGCTCAACCTCCGTTTGGCAACTCGTGCATGATGATCGTCGGAGAACAATCCACACGATCTTACTTTCGACCCCACTCTACTCACCAGATTTGGCTCCTGCAGACTTCTCCCTTTCCCTAAAGATGAAGATCCAGCACAAAGGTCACCAATTTGACACCAGTGCAGACAGTGGCGGGACGTGCATTTGGTACCTGGGCCTTTAGTGTGGACTTTCCCAACTTAATCCACCTCTTAATACCACTGAGTGCAGAGATCAGGCACGAATAGCAGAAGGTTCTTGACATGCAAGAAGACTGCCAGGACATATTCCAGAAGTGGAAGGAACGCTGGGAGTGCTGTATTGCTGTATTGACAATTTTGAAGGTGAAAGTGCGTTTTTCTTGTAAACAGAGCTAGCCTCAAAACTTTTTGATACCACCTCATATCAATGTGGCATTAAGGTCATGTCTTTATTGCTATTAATAAGTGTAACATAAATCTATTTTTGTCTCATTTGCATAAACTGTTTAAAACCCTTTTTTTTACTTTTCAGTTGAAATCCAATGAATTCAAGAGGCAGTTTGTTTATTGAAAGTGTTAATATAACGTAGCAGCATCTCAACTAATAGCGGTATAAAAACAAAGCTATATTGTTAACAAAATCTGTATCCTTTCCAATAGCAAGTGTGTGCATGTGTATTCCAGATAAATGAAATGGGAAGGTTTATAAATTCTACATTTTTCATATACATTTTTCGATTATGTGTTTCAGGTGGCAAGTTCGGCTGTTGTCATTCTTCTGTGTTTTATGTCTAAGTGTGTGTGTGTGTGTGTGTGTGTGTGTGTGTGTGTGTGTGTGTGTGTGTGTGTGTCATAGGTCTCCTGATAGTGGGTACTTGCAAAGCAGAGGTGAATTTTAAGCAGGAGATGTATCACTGACTCGACAGATAACATGCTTCATCACCCAGTCACAACAAAAACCTGAATGTGTTTCATGTGTATTCACACACACACATTTAAGCAGATACCTCATGTGTAGTTCGAATAAATTATGCTTTCCTCTACTTGCTGCTGCTGCTCTTGGTCTTCCGGAGACATGTTTATTCTTTTACCTTCAATATGAATTACTTTTTCCTCTGCCCCACACACATACACACACACACACACACACACACACACACACACAAATGTTACATGTGTACCCAGACCTTACATGGCTATGGCTGTACTGTTGTCAACTTAAACATTTGACATTTTTTGTTTCTTGAATACGTAAATGCACATTTTCCTCACCATATTTGTTTGACAGACACGTGTCCCAACTTTCTGACTTACACACACATGTACAAATACAACTATTATCATCCGTCATAAAATAACGGCCACTGTGTCAAGCGGTTGTGTTCGTCGTGACGGGGATTAATTAGTGCCACTAAACGCTCCTGAGACTTCATATGACCCTTTTTCTGCTTTCCGACATGCTCGGGGTTCTGTTATTTGCACCTAATGATCCTTAAATCTCAAAGGACCCATTTGCGTCCTCTTGTTAGAACCCAAACCACTGCAACGATCTCATTAACGCATCACCGAGCCTAAATGGACGATGTTTGGTCATCGCTGGCGAATCCATGAGTGCAGGGGGTTTTCACCCTTCTGACCATATACAGTCCTAAATGTGTGAGTGTGAGAGACAAAGTTAAAAAAACACACACACAGTCAACAACATTGTCCCTTGAGATGTCTTAGTTTTACCCACAAACATAACTGTGCACCTGGGAGGATTTTAAGGGTTTAATTTTAGCTGAAGGGGGGGTCTGAGGTCTTTTCTTTAAAGGTCAGCATGAGCGTGCACACACACGGATTCAGAGGAAGCATGTATCCTGAAACGGCCCAGTACGTAGCTAATTACATACTCAGGTAGGTTCTAGATACAGTAAAATTGTAAAGATTTTTTCTTATCATTGTGTCCTTTATGGTAACTATATTGTATGTTGTAAATATGTTGTAGTTATGTTGTAAATGTGTTTGAGAGAGCACTGTGAAAAATACCTACCTCGTAGGAAGTTGTTATATGGATGAATCAAAGCCTCTAAAATGCAAATATAATCAAATGCATGAAGCTTTGGCTCATAAAAGACCAATCATTTTAAGCCAGTGAAACATTTTTTGGGTACAGAAAAATCATGAATCCATGAGTCCATCTTAATTGCTTTTATTTTTGTCTTTTCACAAGAATAAAGTAACAGTTTTTAAACAAAATGATGTTTTAAAGTCTATTGCATAAAAGTCCCTGTAAAGAAGGGATAGCACCTTCTGTCTATTAGAGTCTAAAGCAGGTGTGTCCTCAGTGTCTGCCTACTCAAGGGGGGAAAAAGAGGCGTGGCCTATGTTCCTTTCTATCCCAGGAAAAAGAAAAGAGGTGTGGCTCATGTGCCTGTCTAGTCTATGAAAATAAAAGCTGTGACCTCTGTGCCTGTCTATCTCAGGAAAAAAGAAAAGAGGTGTGACCTATGTGCTTGTCTATCCCATAAAAAGGAGCATGGCCTATGTGCCTGTCTATCCCTTTATTTTTATTTATTTTTTTAAAGGAGGTGTGGCCTCTTTCATACCAGTGAAAATAATGACATGACCTCTATTCCTGTCGAAAAAAGGACACAATCTCACGTTGAAGGAGTCCAGCAGTACACTGATATAAGTGTGTATGTGTGCACACAGACGTTCAGATGTACTGGTTAAAACGAATACATTTTACAATCGCGCACATTATTTCTGTTCGAGTCGCATCCATCACCAAGACGGAGCGAAGCAGCTGATCTCCGTGTCACTTCTAATGGAGACGGAGAAGTGTATCAGCCTAAATAAAGCGAAAACAGACGTGAAGAACATGCTCCTCAGAGTGCTAAGCGGGGTCTGCCAAAGGTGACGGGGCGTGTGTTTTTTTTATTTTGTCAGTGAGGAATTAAAATCGCATGCCGAGAAAGACCAGATGCACAAAGAGTGTGAGAGAAAAAGAGAGAGAATGAGAGAGGGATGAAACCAAGCTGAGGATGGCTGTTGAACATCAGGAACCCAGTAAGATTTAAGGAAGCTAATGTAAAGATTTAATTTGTTTTAATTGCTTGATAAAAAATATATGTGCCAAATTTAAAAAGTTTACTCTTCCTAATTTTTCCTAAATATATAACAGAAATAAATTACATAAGGAATTGTTGTAAGGAGGATAGGTTGAAGAATTTACTCATACAAGCATTCACACCAAAGCATCTCGGTCATTGTACTGCAAAGTTTTATATGATTTTTAAAGGGATATGTTGGTTGATTCAAGGTTATAGTGAACTCATTTCAACCTCAAGTCCATGGCCAAGTTTCAAGTTTCTAGCAGTATATAATGGATTGTTCCACTTATCAGGGGAAATCTGGCTCCTTTGAGGAATCAATTGGTTTTGGCTCAGATAGCGTTTATACAAAATAATAATAACATGCAAAATTCTGAATTCTGAACAAATTAAGACTGAAATGAAACATCAGGGTTAATCTTTTGGCACGTAGCTCCATGAGCTGCTTTGCTTTCACATTCATCTGTGTTTTTATGATCTCATCACGTTAAAAAAACTAGAACAAAGATTTGCCTCTTTTTTTTTCTCCTGGTACTTTTGAATTCACACTTTAAATACTTATGAGGGCAACTACTGACGCACATACACTTACATATAGTGTTGTGGAAGATACACAATATGAACAAAAATTATTGGGACACCTGCCATTTTTAACCATAATGTTTCTTTCTAAAAAGCACAAATTTGGAGGCATGCAATTGTTTTGGACATTGTTAGATACTTTTAAAAGAAATCTTCCCTCAAACTAGGAAACCCAAACCTGCTTCAGCATGACAAGGACAACCCCCTGTGCACAAATCCATCTCCTTGAAGATATGCTTTACATTTATTGGAGTGAAAGATCTCCTGCTATAGAGCTTTGACCTCAACCCTATTGAAGACCCTTGGGATGACTGTGAACACTGACTGCACCCAAGGCCTCCTTACCTCACCTAAATCAGTACCTGACTTTACTAACACCACTGTAGCTGAATGAACGACAATCTCTATAAACTAAGAGGAACATCTTCCCAGAAAAGTGGATGTTATTCTGACAGCAAATGGGGACTAAATGTGGAATGGGTTTTCAGAAATCACTTAATCTTATGCTCTCTTGTCCACAAGCTTTTGTTCATATAGTCTATAGCATAAAACAGGTTTGTTCCATTTCCAGCAAATTAATCTGTACCATTCACAATGTTCTCTAAATAGCAAGTTTTTTTCTTTTGTGAATCCATTCACTCCTATTATATGAAGTGTCCTCTAAGTCTTGTTGCTATAGAAATGCTACCGTTTATTTTAAAACAGATTGTCCTGGTTTTTTACGCTAATCTTTTCATGTACTCTTTTAGCAGAACATGACACTCCTGATAATGCCATGTGCCTCTTCCTCCTTTCTCCTCTTTTTCTCCAGGCTCTCTCTGCAGTCACACTCACGTACAACTCCGGTGTTTTTGTAAATCACGCTATAGTTTGTGTTTGTGTGTATGCGATGTAAGAACTTTTCGATGCACCCAAGTTGCTTTGCCAGTTTATCAACAATCAGTAATCTGCAATGACTGTCTTTCTCCTGTAGTAGGCCACGCCTGGGTCTCTACGAACCCCTCTACGTTAGCCGCTACCATTTGGCCGATCTGCCCAGTTTCCGCACTCCCCATCAGGGTAAAGGCGGGTACTGGTCTAGTCCTCAAAGGTACCAGGCGAGCGGAAGCACATGGCGGAACCTGCGACGGCATCTCCTCGTGGTGCCAGGCAACACAGGCTTCTCCGATGTTATGTCCACTAACACGGCAGGCAGCTGTAGACTGCACCACACACTAGTGTAAGAGTGTAAAAACGTTTGTTTGTGTGTGTGTGTGTGTGTGTGTGTGTGTGTGTGTGTGTGTGTGTGTGTGTGTGTGTGTGTGTGGCTCAGCTTAGACCTGTTAGCAAAGGCCCAACTTAACACACTCCCCACATCAATATAACTATGTCCTGTGTCAGTGAATCATGGGGGACAGGCAGTGTTATGGTTAGCTCAATACAAACATGCAGAAAACAGCAGGAACCTAATTTTGTACTTTAAATCAATTGATTTCAAAGTTATGCTTCATTTCTGTTTGCCTTTTTACTTTGGATGGATGGATGGATATATTAAGATTGGTTGGTTGGTTTATTGGTTGGTAAGTGATTTATTATGATTGATTGATTGGTTATTTTGGAAATTGGCTGGGTGAATGGTTGTTTGGTTGGTTGATTTATTTGGTGAATGGTTGGGTGATTTATTAAGATGGATTGGTTGGTTGGTTGGTGATTGAGTGATTTACATTGGTTTTTTTTTTTTTTAATTAGTTGAATGCTTAAAACTGATTAGTTGGATTTGTTCATTATTTGGATAATTGAGATGGTTAGTTGGTTGGTTTGGTGATTGGATGGGTGTCTGAGACTGATTGGTTGTTTGATCATACATAACAGCAACTTTTGTGATGTTGGTAACACATCTGACTTAAAAATAAACTTTCAATACACTATACATTAAAATAATAGCAAATCCTTAAATAAAGAAATCGTGCTAAGAATCTGAAACTAATGCTCACATGTTTATGGACAGTTTCTCTACAACATATTTATTATGCCAGAAAAGGTTCTTTAGTGACAGATAAATGAGGTGCAAGTCTAAGGAAGTGTAGCCTTGTATTGTAATTGGACTTTTAAAGCCGGTGTGGATTGAAGTGCTTGTTAAAAAGAGAAAGTAACTGCTGGGTGTGCTGGTGTGTTGAAAAGCGCTTCAGAAAGTATTTTTTGGCTTTGAATTTCCATCAATCATGCATATCTTCTGTAAGAAAAGTAATAAGGTCTTATCACTTTTTATACACTATACAATGTCTGATGATAGTTAATCTAAAAAATCTTCACAGTTTTCTTTTTCTATTTTAAACCTAGTCAAACTAACAAGATTTATTTGGTGTCTAAAGTTGAGAAAAGGGAAAATTCTGGAAACTTTTGGCTGAACTTTATCGTAAGGGGGATTGATTTGAAACGCTGAAGAATATTTTTCCTTTCCATGTCCAAAGTCATGCAGATTTGGGGATTTTAGGTAGAAATATTGCTTGCATGAACCAAGTTGATGAATTACAAGTGACACTTTTTTTGTCTAAACTATCATACTATCGTAAATTAAATCAGTGTAAGCGTTGCCTAGGACCTGAGGAATCTAGAGGTTAACTCTCTCCTCCTGTCCTCTTTAACAGATAGACCCCATGTGGGCTTTAAAGGCTGTGTATCCCATAATGCATCACACTGATAGGGACCAGCATTGGGATTCAACTCTATACTTCATACACTCCTCTCGTGAACTGTAGAATTTAATAAAGTAACAATAAAAAACACTCAATCAGATTTCAACAGCAAATTTGATTTTTTTTCCCCCTTTATTTAGAACATTATAAAGTAACATGATAAACTGTTTCAAATCTGTTAAGTATTTTTTTTCCTACATTTAATGAATATTTGTGATTTTAGGTGGAAATATCGCTGGCTAAAACTTAAGGAACTGATGAGGAGCCACAGACCTGCCACCACGGCGAGGTCCGTATACAGGCCTTGATTTTCCAATCCTTGGCTCCTGCTTTCCTGCATCAGTTCTCATACTAAAGCAAATCATGATGAAGTCAATATAAATATTACAGTGCAATAAAGCTATGGATATAAGTCACAAAACTACTCCCAAGGTAAAGGTCTTTAACCCTTAACCCTTAAATTCACTGCTTTATGATTGTATTGTGTTGGGTCTTATCAAAGCAATGTTCTTAATAAAAGCTTCTCATTTTTTACAAAGAAACAAATAAAGAAACAAATAAATAGAAATCTGAATGTGTCATGTTAGAGCTGAGTACAAGTTTACCATTTCAAGAGAATAATGTAAATAAAACAACTGAGTGACATGAAGGATCTCGCCAGTCCAGTGCACTCACTCACACTCAACCCATGGGATATGGTTATACAGACATCAAGGCTTTTTCCTGCAAATCTTACGCTAACAAATCGAGAGAAGACAAAGATAAGAAAGAATATGGGTAAAAGCAGAAAAAAAGAGGTAAGAAAATGTTTAAATATAGCAAATTAATATAAAGCATAAAAGGAAGACCCATAATTGCAGGCAAAGGTGGGCTAGAAAAAGGAAAAGAAAGGAAAGGCATCAGGAAGGGAGAGATGGAAGGAGAGAGAATATGGGGGAAAGGAAAGGATAGAGAAAAGCAAATGTAAAAACAAAGCAAATGAATATAAAGGATAGAGGGAAGACCCCAAGTTGAGGGGAAAGGAAATGAAAGGAAAGGAAAGAACGGATGGACGGACTGGAAAGAAGAACAGAGAGAGAGAGGCAGAAAGAATGGTGAAGTGTTAAAAATAAAAACTAAGAAAATGTTAGCATGACAGGAAATGGAAAAGGATCAGATAGAAAAAAAGGAGATGAGGAAAAAAAAGAAGATGTTTGAAATCGAGGGAGAGAGAAGAGGAAAGAGAAAACAAATGTTGAAGATGAACAAGGTTAAAAAGTAAAGAAACGAGCAAAAGAGAGAGAGTTACAAAAAAGTAAATAAAGAAAAGAGAAATTAAAAGAATAATTTGGACAGATAAATGATAGTCAGTATTCTTAAATTTTGTTTACTTCATCCTAATCACCTATCTGCAGCTACAAACTTGCTACAAGCAATTTCTTTCCACATTCGCTAGCTTCCTTCTTTTTTCATCTTCACAGACCCATATAGTCCTTTTTATAGTCTGTTTTAATACTAATTATGATTAATTACTCATAAACCCCTGACAAGGTATAAATATATTGTCAATGATGTGTCAGTATTTTGTGCTAGCTCTTAACAATAGTCTTATTTTCTTTATCTGGATTTGGGGCTTTGTTTGAGAGCAGAATGTGTGTGTGTGTGTGTGTGTGTGTGTGTGTGTGTGTGTGTGTGTGTGTGTGTGTCTCATGTCCTATATTCTCTCACAAAGATATTTATCAATATGTATAAGCCCCTTCCATGCTAAGCTATAGACCTGTACTAACTATCATACCTCAGATAATGAGGTAATATTTTTGCTTTTAGATATCCTGGCCATTTCAGTTCTAGCACACGCACACACATACACACACACAGAATCACTACACATTTCATTATGTGCGTTATGACATGCTAACTGTAGCTGCTGTTGATGAGTTAGCATTTCTTGGAGCTATATGCAGCCTGGATGTGTCTCTGCCTCATTTCGCTTTCAGGACGTCAGGCAGAGTGAAAAAAGAAACTCGGGAAGGAGGAACTGTGTGTGTGTGTGTGTGTGTGTGTGTGTGTGTGTGTGTGTGTGTGTGTGTGTGTGTGTGTGTGTGTATGGAATGTGTGTCAGTAGGCTTTCACTATGGCCCAGATCTCTGTGTAACCTCAGCAAAAACTGCAGCCTGCCAAGAAACACCACTATTACTCATTGTGTGTGTGTGTGTGTGTGTGTGTGTGTGTGTGTGTGTGTGGGTAGAGAGAAAGAGAGAGAACCAAGAAGAGAAAGAGTCAGACAGAGACAGAATGAAAGACAGGGAAAGGCAGAGAGAAAAAGAGACAGGGATAGAGAAAGACATTTACACAAAGAATGAAAGAGAGAGAGAGAGAGAGAGAGAACAAGGAAAAAAAAATATTGCTCTTCCAGATATCTATAATTCTATGGCTTTTTATATTGCGATTACAATTTATTAGATTCCAAATTTGCTTTAATTTTAATTTTAATTTTATTCCTTTAGATTTTATTATTTTACACTTTAAAACCGGTCCTTTCATTTCATTTGCTAATTATATTTTATTTTATATTTAATTATCCTTTTATTGTTTATTATTTTATTATATTGAATTTGATAAGATTTTTTTTATAGAAGGTAATATTTGTACTTTTTACTATCATTTACTTTTATTTAGTTTTATTAATTATTGAATGATTGCATCGTTATGATAATGTTTAATTCAGCTTTAACTTTTTTAAAATTTATTTTTCATTATTTTATTATTTACTATACATTATTTATTATTTTGTGTCCTGGGCAAGCTGGTGGGAGCGTTTCACTGCATCACATACTGTGTATGATTGTGTATGCGGCAAACACAAGTGGAATTTGAATGACATTTAGCCATAACCGCTGGAAGTTGGAGTTCTGATCAGTCACATCATCAAGATTTACACATATACAAACAGAACAGCAGCAGTAACAGTAACAGCAACAGAACAATCTTCATGCATTTGTTTGTGCAGCTGCATTTTGTTTTCACAAGGCCTTCAGAAACAGGAAGTGGATGAAGCTAATTTGGGAAGGATGGAGGCAGGACAAAGAAGTGTCCCTGTTACTGTCCACAAATGACACAGCATGGTGTCCATGTTTATATACACACGTACACATATTGATATGAACTTCTTCTGCACTGAATACACGTGTTTCTACAAGTTACTGTGGCTGTGTAAAATACCTTATCAAACGCTGGCACTGGAGACTCATTCCACAAATGGTCCATAATCTCCTGCTTACACAAAACAGCAGCTGAGCAGTAATTCATTTATGTTGCCCGTCTACAGTAATGAAGATCATCCTGGAATGTTCACAGTGGATGTGTATTCATATCAGTTTGATGAAATCAAATAAGTACTTATAATTATTTTAAAAAGCATCATGTTGCATTAAACAGTTGGAAAAATAGATTAGAAAAAAGATAATCTAATCAGACCCAATCATTTCTTGATTTTGAATTTGCTGTAAATTATGTGATAATAATGTAAAGTTTTTCACACTGAATCACAATAAGAAGCTACAAATTCATTCATTCATTCAGGTTTTTAAAACTTCAAGATAAATAAATTAATAGGAAAAAAAACCCAAACCCCTAAATTACATACAATTCTTTTTAAAATTGTTAAATAAAAGAGAAATTTAAAAATCAGATAAAAATAAGACATTTTGAGAAATCTACACATAAATAAATCACCCCCGAGCCCAAAAAAAAAAAAAATCATAAAGAAATAAAGAAAAAAAACAAATGTTGATAATTAAAAAAAAGAAAAAAACCATAAAGAAAGAAAATCAATCAATCCCACCAATTTTTTTTTCTTTCACATAAATGAATCCAAACAACTGAGCCAGAGGAAAATGCGAAAAACTGTGGGAAAAACACATCAGTCTCCTTTACTTCCTATGTGTGTGTGTGTGTTCACGCCAGCCATTTCCATGCAGGTGCTGCAATGAGATCACTTCCCTACTTGCTTCCGTAACCAGCCACTGTTTCCTGTTCCAAAACAGGAAGCAGGAAGTGCATCCCTATCCAGCAGGGAGACAAAGGTTAAAGGTCAGGAGCAGGAATTGCGTGGCTGATCATTGTTTATATATTTTGTTCTTCTTTTTTTCCTTCTACAGATTGACCAAATCACTTCGGAGAGTCGCTCATCGTTAGGCATCAAACGCGAGCCTTTAGATCTCTGGTTATTTTTTTCTCTGATATGTAAATTATTTGACTTTATTTACGTTCTTTCATTTGGCAGGCGCTTTTTATTTAAAGTGACTTTAGAGAAAATTTTACGGTTACCTTCTTGCTCCAGGGGTTTAACAGTCGATCTTTCAGAACTAGCTCTGTGATGGTGCGGGTTTTTAACAGGATTTTGTTATTTTTTATTTCACAACATTACACTACACTCTCATGCCTATTAGCATTGTTGCATTACCTCCACGACTAAAGGCTTAAGACTAAAGATTTCTCTACAATTATTAGTCTGTTTGTTGAATCGTTGTATCCTTGTGATTTGAATGACAGTTTTACTTAATATTTAGTTTTGGGATCACATTGAATATACCAAATATACAGCTACGTAGTTTCATTTTCGTGTTCGTCTGCATTTCTGCAGCACTACGGCTTAGTCATTGGGTTTTGCTTTGCACCTCATGTATAATCTAGAAGAAACAACAACAAAACCACTTGTCATTTTTGATTCACTTCCTGGAAGTTGAAAATCAAGGCACTTGGAGGCTAGTCGCGTTCTCACTGCGTTAGAGGTTGAGATCGACTGAACACATTAAATACTGTATTGATTTTTTCGTGTGAACAATTACACTTACAATAAACGCTTGCCGGTGTATCGAACGCATTGTACGGGACACAGACGAAATCTCCTTGAATAATTTGTGATTGTGACTAGACGGAAATGTCATGAGTATGCATGCACTCCCACTTCCACTTTTATTACCATCTGTTTCCAGGTATCTGTCAGTGTGTACCGAGTAAGCCTTCAGCTGCATTGCTCAGCACTAGTGTCAGCCTCAAGCGGGCCTAGACAGGTTTCTCGCCATGTCAGTGTTTAAGTGTGTGTCACTTCCCATGTGATCCTAATGGAAAATGTGTCATCTGTCAGACAACATCACATTTCCTGTTCAATTGTGTGTGTGCGCATGTGTGTGTTTGTTCATGCATGCATGCGCCGCTGGGCTGAACGTGCACGAGGAACGTATCTGCACAAGATCTGTACATGTCATTTAATTTCCGAATGAAGAAAGAGCGAGTGGGTGACACTTCTGGTTTGTGGGGCATCTGCAGCGTGTCATTTCCTGCTAGAGGAAGCCACGCTTCCAGCGTTTGCTCACAGCGGAGTGACCGAAAGAGTCATGTGTAGTGAGAAACACCCTCGAGAAGTTCCAGATCTTACTCGATTTTACATAATCTTCCTGGGTTTTTACCGTAAAAACACCTAATCAGACTTTTAAAAAAATCTATTTCTAGTTACATATAATCGTCATCAAA
>NC_060885.1:28666131-28718631 GCF_014805685.1 Silurus meridionalis | reverse complement strand
GTATGCATGTAATTCCGAAATGTGCACACACACACTCCCGTTGCTACATGATGCATAAAACTCAGGAAGGAACATCAAACACTGTATTGGTATGGAGATTTGTCCGATAAGACCGTCAGCAAGAACATGACTACGTGTGCGCCTGTGTGTGTGTGTGTGTGTGTGTGTGAATGTGATAAACGCCACTACCGGTTTGTGTGTTGAAACTCTTGTGACTGATTTCATTTTTCAAATTCCTTATTGTGGTTCAATTCACAAACATTTCCATCTGTCCAAAACATCCCCTAAGAATTTATTATATACACTCTTACACCCGCGGATATACACACAAACACACACACATACACACACAGGGTCCCGGCTCCAGTACGAATTGCATTCTTTTTAGAACCATACAGAAATTCGCTGGCAAACAACAACGGTGTAAATAACATTCCTGCAGACAAGATAAGTGAAGGCCTGTGTTTGACGCATTATCTGACATTTTTTGTGTGCTTTCACTTCCACATCTCAGCATGATAGATGGTGCACACAGACACACACACAGTAGCATTATGACAACATCATACCAAACATATTCAGATGCTTATAGAGACCTGGCTGTTCACATTAAGTGCTTTAGAGTGGCATTAAACACAGACTGAGGAATGTCTAGAGAAAGAAATACTGAATGGACTGAGAAACAAAATAACAGATGGACCGACTGAGATTAATGGCAGCATGAGAGAGACAGTCCGATGCTTCTCTTTTCCTACCCATCCCCAGGCATCCAGAGATTGCACTCGCTACAGTTGTGTGCTACCTCATTAATAATTTAGACTTTCAAAGTGAAGGTGCCTACTATGCGAGGATCCTGGGCCATCTAGAGATGTACCAACCCCAGCTGGGTCTTACTTCATGAACATTTCGGACAGTGGACTTTGTAGATAAACAACCTCAATCAATACTTATAATAACATTGTAAATATGCTATTTCTCAATCATTGAACATTTAAAGGCTCTGGCATGGACGAGTTGGAGTTGTATCTATAATGATCTCAGATTTTGAGCTAATTTGCACCTGTTTCAGCACCTGGTTCCACATTTCAACTGACTGTATACGACCGTAGAAAGGACATTACTCATAATCACACACTCGGGTGCTCATGATATTCTCAGTTCCTGGTGTCTGTAATGTTTAAATGAATTATAATCACACTCTTGGTGTCACTTAAATGAGGATGGGTTCCCCTTTTGGGTCTTTCAAGGTTGCTTCCTCATACCATCTAAGGGGGTTTTTTCCATGCCACAGTTACCCCAGGCTTGTTCATCATTGATAAATACACATCAATTTAAAAATAAGTTAATTTTATCTTTTTTTAATAAATATATAAATATTTTCTAATTTGTGCATTCTGTAAAGCTGCTTTGAGACAATGTTCATTGTGAAAAGTGCTAGAGAAACAAAACTGAATTGAACTGATGTAAAGAAAGAGAGCAAGAGACAGACACAGAGAAAGGGAGAAACATGTAAGAGGAAATACAAAGAGCGAGACAGGGCGTGGGAGAGACAGACAGGGAGGGGGAGAGAAAAAGTGAGGGAAAGAGGGAGAGAGATAGAGACATGTAAGGAAAACAGAGATGAACACAGAGTGAGAAAAGAGGGAAAAGACGAGAGAATGTAGGAAAGACCGAGAGCAAGAAAGGGAGGAAAAGGAGTGAGAGATTGTGAGAGGCAAACAAGAGAAAAGGGAGCGTGTATGAGCAAGAGTGAGAGAGAGACAGCTGGAAAGTTGTGTGAGAGACACATGAGATAGACAAGTGAAGAAAGAGTGCAAGATAAATAGTTAGAGACAAGAGAGAGAGAGAGAGAGAGAGAGAGAGAGAGGAGAAAAGAAAGTGAGAGACAGATATTAGTTAAAAATCTAGTGTATGTGTATTATGTGCCGTGTGTGTGTGTGTGTATTAACACTAAGGAAAGCCTAAGCCTGACAGGGGAATCTGGTGAAACAACCATTCAGTCCCTGTCCCCACACACACACACACACACACACACACACACACACAGAGTGACAGCAGAGCCCTAACGGTGGAGAGATGATCTGTGCAGCCCCAGGGTGCCTCAGTGGATACTGCTCATAGGGTGTAAGACATAAACACAAACACTGCCAGATGGTTTCAATCGGATACTATGCACACACACAGACAAACACACACAGAGAGACACACACCCTGTTTTCTCTTAGCATCTCTCTACAGGTGTGTACAGATGTCTTTTCACATTAATGGCAAAAGTATTGTGTGCATGTGTACATTATATATATATATATATATATATTTTTTTTTTAAGTTTTTAAAGCTTAATCGAAACTGTAAACTTATTTAATTACATGAACTATTCAACTAACTAACTAATTACTAACATATCTTTTAGATACAATTATATTCGAACCATGTAGAGACGTACCAGCACCATTTGTATTTCACTTCATGTAAAGTTTGGACATTGGACCATTTGGAGTGTTTAAAGGCTCTGGCATAGAGAAGCTGGTGTTGGATCTATGATGATCTCAAATGTTGAGCTATTTTATGTGTTGCTCAGTAGCTCCTGGTTCCACAACATCAACTGATCAACTGACTGTATAAAACCGTAGACATTATTCCTAATCTTACATTCCGGTGCTTATACGAGTTCTCACTCTCTGTGTTCTGTGTTTTAAGATTTATAATCACACTCTTAATATCACCCAAATGAGGGTGATTCCCCTTTTGAGTCTGGTTCCTCTCAAGGTTTCTTCCTCATAACATCTAAGAGAGTTTTTCCTTGCCACAGTTGCCCCAGGCTCTTTATCAGGGATAACATTGTTCACCTTAACTCTTAAATGCTGTAAAGCTGCTTTGAGGCAATGTCCATTGTGAAAAGCGCTATTGAAATAAACTGGACTATTTTTTTTATAGAATTTTATTTCCAAAGAGTTTTTTTTTTATCACTCCTTCTCTATGGCTGGACTTAAACCATCCTAATGGATATTGTGAATGCACTATGTAACTTGTATTCATAGCTATTGTATAGCTTGAGCACATATAGTGAAAAAGACAGACGTGTAGGGTGTGGTCATGTGGTCTAGCTCTACATTTGAACGTATTCCTCAATCTCTGTGTGCTTTTGTTCGGAATTCACTTCATGTGCTTTTGTCTGTTATGGCTATAAGCCTTTTTGTTTTGGCTTCTGTCCTGTCTCCGCCCCTGTATTATCATTGGTTTAACTGTCCTAACGTGTTCACCTGTTCCGTGTTTGTGTTCTTGGGTTGTGATTCCCGCTTACCGTTCCCTTATTGTTTTGCTGGAAAGGATTGCTTCAATCGTTTTCCAAAGTAAATTACAATAAAAATCATGCATAACCAGTTATTGTATCCTAACGTAACCTAAGCACGTCCTACAATTAGTTTGTGTGTGAAATGTTTATTTGGTTTCCATATACTCCATTTTGTGTTGCATCCAAGATACAATCCGGTAACACAGAAACAAATCATTTGGGTTTCATGGAATAACTGATTGGGAATGAAAATGGTCCTGCATCTGTTGTGGAAGCTCTTTAAGGTTCAGAAGTCGATAATAAACCTGTTAAAACGATCCCCTTTCCTGCGCACGCTAATCTGGAGTGTAATAGTGCACAAGTTTAATCTCATTAGAGACCAAACTGCGACACTAATGGCTGAGGTCACAGCTAATCGGTAGTCCTTTGACCTTTTTAATGAAGGTAGAGGATCAGATATTGATCTTTGCCCGGCCTTTTTTTTGTTTGTTTGTTTTTCATACAGTTACAGTAAGATATGTCTGATGTCCTACAATGCAATGCTAGCATATATCCCCAACAACATTTTAAAACAAGGCTTGTAAACTTAGATAGATTTTCTCTAGCCTCTGTTTATGAAATTATTTAGCTGAGGGCTAGCTGGAAGAAACCGCTAATTAATCTTAGCTAGAATGATATTCATGCTAGCTCATTGTTAATCCTGCAGCTAGCTATAAAACATTTTTTAAGAGTTTAGGGGGTTTTTTTATCCATGAGTTTAAGAAAGAATGAATGCAAATCCAGAGATTAGCATTGAGGGTACAACAAATAGCACAGGATTCTTCATTTGGATGCCGAGCATTTGGCTGTCAAATGTGTGCGCGTTCAAATTCTTGAGACGCGTCATTTTTTTCGGCTTCTCCTGAGATAACATGCAGCTCAAAATGGATAATGGTGGTGGGAGAATGTTTTTTGTTTGTTTTTGGCCGCAGCATCCAATGCTAGTCGTTGTACTAGTCGGCTAGTGTCCGAGTCTGCAGCTCTGCTTCCGATCTTTTGTTTAAGAGAACGAACTCGGTCTGTTTCAGTGCCCCAAGGAAGGAAAAAGAGAAGAATCGAGCGGCGGGGAGGGGATGGTAAAGGCAGGATGGGAAAAGGATGAGGTTTAAAATACTTAAGGGTATTTACAGGAGGACGACAACCACTCACCCTCACACACACGGCAGCCATGTTACAGTCCACCACCCAGACAGACAGACAGACAGACAGAGACAAAAAGACTGTGTGAGAGACATGGCTAGATAGAGAGCAAATAGAGTGAGTCACAACCCCCCCCCTCGTTCTCTCTCTCTCTCTCTCTCTCTCTGTGTGTCTTTGTGTATCTCCCTCTATTTTCTGTCAGTCTGTCTCCACTTGGCAGGTGTTGAATAAATATTTTTCTAATGAAAGAGTATGAGGCACTCTTGCTCACTTAGTCACTTCATGTGAGAAACGAATGCTCTCTCTCTCTCTCTCTCTCTCTCTCTCTCTCTCTCTCGCTCTCTCTCTCGCTCTCTCTCTCGCTCTCTCTCTCCTCTAAATAAGCTTCTCGGTCCATCACTGTTTGCCTCTGTTTGTCATTTTGTCTATCTCTGTCTAACTCCGTATCCACCTCTTTGCCTCCGTGTCTCTCTGTCCATCTTTTCATCCCTGTTCCTCTCTACCTGTCATATTTTTTCTCAATCCCCCCCTACATTTGTTTTTCTGTCTGTCTCTCCCTCCATCTCTCTGCCTGCTTTTATCAGTATTTCTATCTGTGCATGTCTCTTTGTCCGTCTTTTTCTCTGCCTATTTTGTCTCATCTTGCTGTCTTTTTCGTGTTTTACTGTCTCTGTCTGCCTTTACACGTCTTCCTATACTTGTCTCTCTTTCTGTCTCAACAATTACCCATCTTCCTCCTCTACATCCTCTCTCTCTGTTCTTTTTTTCCAGTCGTACCATCACCTCTCTGCCCACCTCAATCATTCTCTTCATATCTGTTCTTCCTTCCATCTCTCTGTATTTTTTTTTATCTTTACTTTCTCTGTCTGTCTCTCTGACCTATCTGTCTGTATCTTCATCTACCTGTCTGCATCTCTCTTTTTGTCCCTCTGTCTCTGTGTTTTGCAATTTACTCGCCAGTGGGTCTCACTGTCTATTTCGCCATCACTCTTGTCTGTCTCTCTTGGTTGATGTGGAGATAATGATCTCTGTGGTTGCCGTGGCAACACCATGACAACAGTGATGGTATCTTGGTATCTCTCACATACACGAACATACAGAAAAAGATGAAAATTACATAGAATATACAGGGAAATGTCTCTCTCTCTTTCTCTCTCTCTCTCTCTCTCTGTTTCTAAAAAGAAAGTCCAAGAGAAAAGAGAGAGCGAGAGAGAGAGAGAGAGAGAGAGAGAGAGAGAGAGAGAGAGAGAGAGAGAAGAAAGAGAGATAGCAAGCTGTGTTGTCAATGTTTTATTAATCTGCACATGGCTATATTTAGATTTTTATTAGATTTTCTATTAGCCTGTGCGTTTCACGCACAGACACACACACACACCTATGCACCATCACTTGATGACCAACTGCCCCATTCCCTCTCCATCACTACCTCTTTATTCATCTCAGCTTTCTCTCAGCCTCTCAGTCACATGAAAAATCCATTTACATCTCAGACAGCAAAAAGAGAAGTGAACATGTACATGCACTGAAACAGAGAGTGTGTGTGTGTGTGCACGTGTGTGTGTGTTTTGCATGCGAGAGAGGAAGCAGGAACTTGCTGATGGAACAGGAAAAAAATCCAGGTTTCTGCCTCTCTGGCCTTATCTCTATCAGTGCACGACTGTGTCTCAATCACCCTGCCTCTGTGAGTGTGTGTGTATGTGTGTTTGCAGTTGGATAGTGTTGCAATTGGATAGTTAGTAATAAAGGAGCATGCTGCCAGATTTATTGCACAGATATGGAAAAAGATTTAGAACTGGGGTGTGCACATACATGGAATGTCGTTGGTTTATGCCACAGTATTTACAAGCTGCCACGCTTGGGGCCCCTGAGCAAGGCCCTTGGTGCTTCAGGGGTGCTGTATCATGGCTGAACCTGTGCTTATTCACTGGGATATGAACAAAGAATTTCACCGTGCTGTAAAGTACATGGGAAAAGCATTAAGCACCTTTCGTTCTTAAACTATACAGCATCCACATTTGCTTATGTCAGAATATCAGTTGCTGGTTTAGGTTATTTCTACAGCGGGTGCCAATACTTTTTAAACAGTATATGCAGGGTGAAGCTAATAAACGAAACCTCAGTGTATGCAATGTGTTTCTTTGTATTGTTTCAACACCAAAAGCTGAAAAGTAAAAGTTTCACAAGGCAAATACAACACATGAGGTTTGCCTGTTGGAGGAAAATCATCGACAACATGAACTCTTTTCTGACAACACACCCTCTGATGCGTTTTTAATTTTTTTAAATAATTACATTAATTTCTTCTTTTCTAGTTACATTTAATGTTTTGGAACGGCTCTCAAACAGGATGCTTTTTATTCTCGCTTATGTTATAGCATCTATACACACTTGTTTTTAGTCTCTTGTTTTTTCTCTCTTGACGACACTTGTCATGTCAGATGAAAGAGAACGCACTCAAGATGTTGGGGGAAAACGTACAGCTTTAGCGCTCAAATGTGGCTACATTTAGTGCTCACAAAAAATTTGACGTCACACCTGCACCATAATAACAATATCACTGGGTAGCAACTGTTACCATAGAGACACAAATGTGTTACAGTAAATGCGTTGTTGTAGTCACAGCAACTGATACAGGAAATGAGTCAACACTGACCAATCAGAATCAAGAACACCACACCAACACACTACCTACTAGAGAAATGGAGGTTCATTAATGTTACATAATGATAGTTTAATACATTATTAAATTCAGTATTTGATTTTTCTCTCAGCTCTGTTGTTCTTGTATTCGCTTCAAGTCTTTCTTTATCTCCTTGATATTTCTTTATCATTCTGTTAATTGTTAATGTTTAACTACTAGTGTTTTGCATGTGTCCACACACACGCATACACAAACACACACTTTGAACATATATGTCCAATCGCATTTGTAATTTGTGATTGTAATCTATAAATCTTTTATACAGTGATGTCCAGGATTTATTGTGATTCATGTGCCTTCTTTTTTTTCACTAATACACACACACACACACACACACACTTAAAGGTCATGGGGTCACACACATTATCCTCTTCGGTTACCCATCTTCTCCGCAACACACATCCGCTCCACCCGACTCCTTCTGTCACACCACTTTACCCTCGATCTGAACCCCCATCTCAGGCCTGCCATGCCTTCTGCTCCTGCAGTTTCTATTCCTCTCTTTGGCACAGATCAATTGCTGAGAGCTGTGGTTACGTTTGGGAAGCAGTGGGCTTGTGACACGAAATCTAAATAAGGCTTACTAATGCTGAAGTCTACCACTCGAGCTGTCGTTCTACTCCGGTCACAGAAACATGACAATTTGCCTCTAGAGCTCTGCAGCGTTTTTTTTCTTCACAAATAAACTCAAAGTAAAGAGCTACAACTGTGAACTCAAATGAGCTTGATACTGTATATACAGTCAACTAGCAAGCTAGCTAAATTCCTTCCTACTCCAGTTCCTTATTAGCTAGGAATCTACCTCAGCTCAGACTGATGATTCCTTCTTTTGCTAAAAGAGGACTCATATCAAGAATACATTTTGTACAAAACAGACACAAATCAAGAATCCATCATATAAAAAAAAAATAATAATTCCTTAGTTCTTTGCTAGCTACCTGGCAATCTACTTAACCTCAGTCCTAAGTCTAAGTCAACACACATCGTTTTTATTTGCATCGATTTTATTTGGTCATTAGTTTAATTAGAAATTTTTGGGAGGAAGCCATTGAACAAAATTTAGTTTTCTTTTGCTGCTTGCTAATGCTAGTCAGCAAATCTGATTTTTTTCAAAGGTATTACTTGATTTGCCATTTTGGGGATTTTTTTTCAGCTTTGATCATCTTGGGTTGTGGTGTCCATCACAGGAGATGTTCCACAGACTCCATTTTGAGAACCGGATGCTTTGGTACTCTTTCTATTTTATTTTTAGAGTTATAATACAGTTTTTTATTGAATTGTCTTAAATTTATGACTTTCCCTGTATGAATTTATGAATTTCTGGGATGAAGAAGTGATCCATCCATCCATCTATCTATCCATCCATCCATCCATCCAATCAGTGCCTGACTGCAGCATGAAAATGTAAAGAGCAAGAGCAGAGCACTTTCCATTTCCATCTCTGTCTCTACCTCCTCTCTGTCTCCTCTATCTCTTCTTGCATCTTTCTGTTGCCGCTCTGTCCACTAGTCCCTAATGTCCATTGTTCAGATATAGAGTCATTGATTATCTGCCAGCTTTCACTGCACATTAACAGCTAGCTTTGTTCACCTGCTTTCTCATGCTTAAGTTTATAATTGCACTTTGTATATGGATAGACTGGCGTTTGAAGGAGACATAGTTTAGAATTAGAATCAGCTTTATTGGCCAAGTATGCCTGAGCGTACAATAAATTTGATCCCAGTTTAGGGCAAACCAACAGTCCATATTTACACATACAGGCACTGGACAGGAAATAGACTGATACAAACATGATTCCACATAACAAAACCAGATGACCAAGCAGAGGAAACAGTACTGTACACAATGGCATGGGACAGAAAGTGACATTGTATTGCACAGATTGTTCAGTTAGTTAGAAATATTTTGAACATGGGTATGATATAGCACACCATAGGGGAAATGGAAGTAGTGTAGTAATAAAAGGTCCAGTGTATACTGGGGTAATGGGGTTATTCCCTCACCATTTAACAAAACCAATAAAAAATAATGCTTATTTATGTCAAAAAATGGGACGATATAATGTGGTTTAAGCCATAAAATTAAACCCAACATATGGTCTAATTCCTCAGAGAGGAATTAAATGTGTATTTTTGTGCCATTCCAGGAAAATAATCAAAAATCATTATCCTTAACGGAATTGGATCGGATTAACTGCCGACAATTATAATTTTGATTTATTATGAATACAAACACAGCATAATTTATTTTCATTTATAGATACTTTAATGGCGTGGAACAACTCAACAAAACTCCACAAATCTTGACCCAAGCATCGACACTGGAGACTTCTGGGATAATATATAATAAAATAATATGAAATAACCTGTGAAACCCAATCTACTTGCAGTTTTCACCCAGAGGATGATCTCAGGGAGTTTTACCTTGCCACAGTCACCACTGGACCACTCATTAGGGATAAACTTAAAAACTAATTTATAAAACATTCGTAGTCTATTTATTTTGAAAAGCTGCTTTGGGATAATGTCCATTGGTAAAGGTGCTATACAAATCAAACTGAAAATTTTAATTGAATTTTCTCTGAATGAAATAGCTGTAAATATTCATGGCAAAACTTCTGGTTTTGTGCGTTCAGTGTTCATGATTATAACTTTCCCTGACTGACATTATAATAGAAAATGAGAGGTTTTGGTGCTTGCCTGATTATGATTACGGTTTCGTCAGCCAAAACACAAGCTGTCCTTTTGACCTTGCTGTTTTTTTGTTTGTTTTAATTTTAAAAACAAAACAAAAATCAAGTGCAACTTCACTCTATTGATACTTGTTAATAACAGCCTGCATGTTTATCTGTGTTAAGGAGATTCGTGGTGCTGCTCAGAGCTTCATCTGAAGCCTTTTCTTTCTTTGCCTACCCTCCTGTTATTGTAAACCAGCGGGGGGAGGTTTATCTCGGGTAGGAAGAAAGAAACAGGAGGGGTGAAACTGGGTCACACACATGGAGTCACCCACCCACACACACACATATACACACAAACATACACCAACACACACCATCATGCAAGATGTTCATATGGGTGAAAAAAACCAACCAGCAACAGTCTTGAAATGAAAAAAAAATTGAAGTCTTTCTCTCTCTTTCTTTCTTTGTGCATGCAAATGTGTTTCTCGTCCTATCTCCCATCTTTCGTTTACTTGTTCTCTTTAAAATACAAGGGCAGCGCTGTCCCCTGCCTCAAGGACAAATTGTGTTCGAGAGAGAGAGAGAGAGAGAGAGAGAGAGAGAGAGAGAAACAGAGGGAGAGAGAGAAAAAGAGAAAGAGGGAGAAACAGAGACAAAGAGAGGAATCTACACATATCCCCCAACTCAAACACACACACACACACACACACACACACACACACACACACACACACACACACACACACAGTCAGACAGCAGGAGAGAGAGAGACAGACAAAGAGAGACAGCAAGAGACAAAGACGGAGAGAGCAGTTGCAGTACATGACTGATTAAGACCCGATGCTGGCACACTGACCCACTAACACTGCAAAGCCACACTGCCAGACACACTCACAGACTTCACTCAGCTCTCTCTCTCACAAAACACACACACAGACACACACACACACACACACACACACACACACACACACACAGACAGTCTCACTCCCAGATCCCAAGTGCAGTTCACTCCATCCGCCACCTGAACATGCATATTTAACCAGAGCGATATGTGAAAATGTTCAAAGTTCATGAAACTACAGCATAGACACAATAGACACACGCGCACACACACTCGCTCAGATCACCATGCAACAACTGCAAACGTTTGCAATAAACAAACAAAGTATCATATGAATGTAATCACATTTAGCTAGGGATTTACCATTCATGATAAACGGTTACTATAAGAATGTGGAAAATAAGGCATGAAATGGAAACCAAGTCTTTAAGATGTTGGATTTTGGATTAGAAGAGCATGAGTTCAAATCCCAGCACCACCAAACTGCCACTCCTGGGCCCTTGAGCAAGGCCTAAAACCCTCGACTGCTCAGCTGTATAATTGACATAACTTTAAATTGTTCTCGATAAGGGCAGCTGTGAGAATTTTTAATCAACAAGTCAAAGATTCAGCTCAGAAAATTTGGAATCTGGAATGAGTAAGGAAGGGCTGCCTATTTACTCTAGTCAGAAATTGAACGTTTTACAGGAATTTGGACTAATTTAGCCAGGAATTTAAAATCTCTCCCGACTGAGAGCAGTTTAGCTACGAAATCTATAGCGATGTTACAGTTTGTACTGACTGGAAGAGCATTAGATACAAATTTACCTAGGAATTTTAAACCGATCTAGGAATTTTATCATCTGCTCTAGGAATTTTATCATTTCAGAAATTTTGATTGACGGGGAAAGACGCTAGCGACACATTTACCTGAAAAGGTCGACTCAGTTGATAAAATTGGTTATGATTTGCACTTTTTTTTCTTCTAACCAATTCAGCTGGAATCAAGTCATTCATATTTAACAATATGTGTCCATAATAATTACACCCACCATTTCTTCACAGCTTATCTTGGGGGTTGGGATGAAATTCAGGCCTGTTACTTGCTCTTCAGCTTGGGGATGATCGGGCGGAAACGGAGCAGTCTGGGTGGCTAAAACATTCTTTGCATACCACAGCTGCTCATGGAGGGGGACTGTTTCCTTCACAGCTGGAAAGGGGAGGGGGTAGGTAGGGTCTGAGGTCATTTTCGAATGCGAGTCATTTAAGCTTTTGGAGTTCGCACTGGACGAACGTCCTTGCGATCAGCAGGACATAGTTTGTGTAAATTGTCCAGTATGGGAAATATATTTATTCACTTAGACCGGAGTGTCGGCTTTTTATAGTAGTTATGTTTCCGTATAAATGTTTGTGATCATTTGCAGGAAAATATATCATTCATAAGTAAAGTTTGCTTGAATCGACACATGATGAATAAGCACAGATTAGAAGATAAGGTGTTGGTTTATGTGACTCAAATCAGATTGTTCTTGAGATAATAGAATAAAACATTTATTCAATTAAATCCGGCATAGAGGTTCTTTAGCTAGGTTTATTTTCTTGTCTAATATAAACCAGCTGCCAAAATAAGCTCAAAACCTAGCTAGTGCTAGCAACATTTAACTATAGCGATAGGATGAGGCAAATTCAGTCAACTGTTCAAATGATCTTTGGCTAGGATTTAATATTAAATTAGGATTTATTGATCAGAGACTACAAACTTTTTTTTCCACCAGCTTTAGATAATGGCTTTTCCACATTCCATTTTCTTGTTTTTTTTTTCTATACTATTTGGGTACATACTTTCGATTTTAAAGTTCATACCAGAAAGCTGACCAGTTGCACTTTTAAATGAGTGAAGAATTTCTATACTTTAGCCAAACATTCCCTACATAACTGATCAGATGCCACAGAAACCTCTTTAGTCATTGGTATCCTTTTTGTCAGCAAGGCAGGGCTCTGGGTTCTGACACAGAGGTTTGGCTTCGTTTATCTAACTGCAATCTGCGACAGCCCTGCGGGTCTGCGCCTTGTCTCTACATGTCATGGATTTTCCGACACATTTCGTTCTAAATACACAACAATCCACAAAACCGGGGGCCAGGAAGCAGCTCTGTGCTCCGATCGTATGTTTAAAACCTGTCTTTTGTAAACCCTTTGGCACAGTTCCCACAATGGAAACATGTTCGGGTTGGCAGGCCGGATCTCGTCCTTCTTTTTTGACATCTGGCAAGGTCTAGAGTGTAGATCTCTTGGAAGGTGTACTTATTGTGAGTTGAGGTTATCAGGAGGTAAGTGGAATACATGCAGGAAAAGATGACCGCTTAACTGTTTAGGATGATGAAAGCCCTTACACATGTGTAAGGGCTTTCATATGTGTCCTGGCAATATAGTGGTGTTAAGGTAAATGTAAGTAATTATCAAACTTCACTTGGGGAAAATAAAAGTGTCCCCTTACAATAGATCATTGTACAGTGCCTGTCAAAAGTTTAAGACACACATGCATAACAAACTAGTTAATACGATGGTATGATGCTTTCCTTTAACCAAACAAATATCCAGATGTTCCACTTTATTTTCATTGGAACAAGTCTTCGGAATTTAGTCCTTAACCATTAGAACCATGTTCTCCTCCTTACACAAGTTCTTCTGTTAGAGCCACAAGTGACCGATTTGTACTCATCTGTTCACAGAACTTTCTTCCAGTCATTCACCGTCAAATTCTTGTATGTTTTTGCCTTTTACTGAGTTTGTTGCACAGAAACAAAAGGAAAATGCATGTGTCTCAAAACCGTTTCCAAACAATTAACACATCACAGTCAAGTGTAAAATGAGTTCACCACTTTAAATTAGTTTAAATCAATCAACAGAGGAGTAGCGATTTTTTTCTTCACTTTTTTTTTTTTTTTAACATATTGCACATAGTTTTAAATGGATTTCCACCGAGAACTGAGAAAATGGGAAAGGTAAACTCATAGTTGTGTGTTTAGACTATTGAAATTTGGAAAACCACTGCTATTCTTTACACAAGTCGCCATTTTGAAATCATGCTTACAAATAAATCTTAGCTGAGACAATGCGCGTGTGTCTAAACTTCCTTAGGAACGCACTGAACAAAATGAAAACAAAACAAAACCTCCAGCATTTTCACATCGCAACGTGCATTTGCTGTTTACAGTACTTCATCCTTGTTTGGTGGACTTTTCAAACAGCTTTTAGAAGCAATTGTGATGAAGTGCAACGAGCGATTAGCCCCGCCCTCTTATCGTAACCCTTTAACGGTTCGGATAACATTTCGAATTCTTTTGTCAATTCTGTTCCTGGTGCTTCTGCCATCATTCCATGCTCATTACATGGTCACTGTTACGTCCCTGGAATTCAGGCCTCACAGAATACATTGTTGCATCACTGTTTTCTTCAAGATAAATACTTCCTTTTATAATACATGAAACACATCTAGGCTACAGAAAATGGGACACTGTGACTGAGCTTGATTTACTGTGTCCTGCAGTTTATTTAATTTACACTAAATACAGAAAAACATGTTTGAGGTCTAAAAGGAAGCATTTTTAGCACTATTGATTCAACATTGATGCACAAGTCTATAGGAACACCCCAATCTATACTAAATGCTGATGCGCTTGTAAGTTACACCGTTATACTACAAAAAGTCAATTCTTTTGTTTGTTTTTTTAATCAGTTGATTGATTGATTTATTCAGTGGCTGAGGTTTCATTGTAAATTTGGAGCACATGTTCAATCCAAGACAATAAACTGGACATAGGATTTTGTTTTTTGGTGTCTCTTTGAAAAACCTTTAAAGGAATAAAACTGAGAACTTTTATCCATTATCCAATGTGGAGTATATATTTCTGGAAAAAAAAATAGCTAACTAATCAAATGAAATTGGTTGATAACATTTAAATCTTTGTCAGTTTGTCCATCATGAAAAGATATTTAAAGTTGTAATCATATAGAGATATCAGATTATACATTACAGGAAAGCTCTTTTTTTTTTTTTGCAGATTCCAGCTTGTGAGGAAGCTGGTGTCAACACACATGGTCAGCCCTGAATCTATGCCCCTAAAGCAGAGAGGTTTAAGGGCCTTGAGGGCCCAACAATGGCTGGGGCTTGAATCGCTGACCTTCTGATCAACAAACCAGAGCCTATTTACTGATCCACCACTGGCAGGAAAAACTATTGAAAGGAATAAACAGTTTCTCCATTCAATGTAAAACCCTTTTGGAAAACGTAACTGCACAAACTAAATTGTATTAATAAATATTATAAATATGAATATTATAATTGGTTGAATTACATTAGTAATGCCTTCCAAAAAGGTTACATATAACAGTGTCCAGGTTTAAAGCAGATCCCCTTCAGTATGCAAAAACTCTAGAATCACAAAATATTTTGTTGGGTTGTTCTTCAGGTTATTATTTTTATTGTTTTAATGCCATGCTCGTAGAAATTCATTTCCATTAAGAATTTTGTGTTCTTCTGTTGCATTTTGAAGAACGTTTAACCGTTTCCCCTAAACTTAAATTCTACCACGGTTCTACCAATTAGAACCATAGGAACCCAAAACGCAACCATTTTATTGGGTTTTTATACTTAAAAATTAACGAAAGAAATAACAACAATGAAGAATAAAAGACAATAATAACAGAACTGCTGGGAGGAAACACTAAGAACCTACAGTTCCTCACTCAAAGCTAGAACCTTTAAATACTATTTTCTTTTCTTTTTTTTTTTTTTTTAAGAACCAAGGGTACTAGCACCCAGAACAGAACTCAAGTCTTCTAGAACATCTGGCACGTAGCCCAGTAGATTTCAGAGGCGGGTACACGCCCCTCGCGCTACACAACGCCCAGGGTGGGCGGGGCTTCGCGCAATATTTGAGCGGCGCTAATACACGCGTCGACATCTCGGGTAGCTTCAGATCGCCTTGGTGGAGACGCAGGAGCGGATGTGATACTGAGAGCTTTTCACACTTTTTTTTAAAAAGGGAACAAAACTCAGCGGAGGACTTTCGGCTCTTGTAATTTTTTTTTTTTACTTTTTTCCAGCACTGATCATCTTTATTTTTTTTTTTTTATTCTTGGTCGGCTACAGTTCTGGTTTTGGAGTGAAGATGGGAGCCCAATTGTCTAAGGGTGGAGCTGCCGAGGCTGAGAGCGCAGCCGCGAAATCCAACGGCCAGGTAACCGCTCTGCGTCCATGTGGGGCTCCTAAACATCCCCGTACGCCTCTCATCCTCGCACCCTGGTTTCCTTCCTTTCTTTAATATTTGGGAATGGGGTTTCCAATCCATCAGTGTTGAGCGTGTACGCGTCTGTCTGTCTCGGTGTGTGTGTGTGTGTGTGTGTGCGTGCGCGCTCGTTCGGACCCTGGTTTCGGGTTTTAATTAATTTCTTTTCCCCCACCGCAAATTTCACCTTTTCACGCCCACCCACGTGATCTTTTTCCTTTCTTATCCTAATAAATAAATAAATCTAGAGCATCTAAGGTCTGGTTGTTCACCCCAAACATCCTGGGTATCTTTTTTTCCGGCAAGAATGAAAAAAAGTGCACTGAAATGTGTAGAAACCTATTGGAATGGATGTGGTGAATATCTGGACAGGTTAGTGATTGTGGACCAGGCGATGGGGCTGAGATGATGGTGCTCTGCGGGGTGCTTTTGGAACAAAAGAGCGCAAAGGATGCAAATGAGGTCCTTTTTTTGCGCTGCGAAACAAAAGCGCGCACCGAAAGACTGCTGCGGGAACAGACCACGACGCTCATCATCATCATCCTCCTCATCATCCTCCTCATCATCATCCTCCTCATTACCACCACACATCTCGCTCGTGTTCGGGTTTAGGAAGGCAGATTGATGCCGCTTTGGTTTGGGTTCAGTCCCAAATGGTGGGTGTTGAGTACAGAGTGCCCCTCGGTGGTGGGGCATCAGGTTGATACCCCGAGCAGCCTACGGGTGTGAGGAACCATTTCAGAGTTGATCTCGTAAAAAAATTTTTTTATATAAAACACACATTAACTTTTTTTGAATCATAATATACGAATATAATTTAATAAGATTTATTATTAGTATTATTCATATTATTATTGGTATTAAATGCCATATATAAACGTATATATTTTCACATATACATACACACGCTTTATCATTTACCCACATTATTAAACCGTCGCGCGTTCACATCTCCAGACGTCCACATCCCAAACGCCCCCACTGCTCCCTCTCTACGTGCACTACGTAGCGCTACAAACAATGGATTCTCCGTAAAAAAAAAAATTTCTTGACGTGGAGCCGCTAAACGATCCGTTTGGGACGCGCCCCTGTTGTTTTGTCACGTTCTCCGCGTTTTCATGGCCGACGTGCTGTTCCGTGGAGCGACAGCGGCGCCTCGTGGTAGACTTGAGCATTGCACGTTCGAAATCGGACGAACAAGTCTGCAGCACACGAAACAGCGCCTCCTGCTGTACAGGACTAAAATACACACGATTACTACTATTTTCTGCAGTTGTGCGCATGAGCTGTTGATTGGTCAGGGTTTGGGTACAGGAGTGTGTGGACTTGCATTTCATTGCCGTATTTCAACATTCGTGCTGGTCATTTAAAGAGAGGTTACAAAATATGTCTGCAGAAAGCAGATCACCTTTCACACACACACACACACACACACACACACACACACCTCTATCTGGTCACTGTCTTATAATTGGGTGCAACTTGGTGCTGCTGTTATTTGTCAGCATCATTGTTTGTTAATCTTATTTTGTTAGTCTAATCCAGTTACTTGTAATTGCTTAAATGTTGGTTTGGTGGCGTGAGGTTTGGGGTACTGTCTTATATCGTCCACTGATGTGTTGGACGTGCCTTTATGACATAAGATGGGGGCCGTACACGTGGATATACATCGGTGTACCAACGAGTTAATTGTGATGTAAATTTATTTATGCAGTTGCCATGATGGTTAATACTTAGAGCATGATGTGGAATGTTTGAGCCCCAGACAAACATTGAAAATCTACTGAGAAGTATCTAATTACTATTCTCGTATTTCTTTACTAGGAGAACGGCCATGTCAAAACCAACGGTGACGTCTCAGCCAAACCCGAGGGAGAGGCAGCGGTGACCGACGGAAACGGTACCGCAGAGACGGTCAAAGACACGGCGGAGGCCGACGATGCCATCGAGGCCGCGGACGGCGAAGGGACCAGTGCCAAGGCGGAGGAGTCCGAGGCACCCAAAGAGACCAAGAAGAAAAAGAAGTTCTCCTTGAAGAATTCGTTCAAGTTCAAGGGTCTCTCGCTGAAAAAGAACAAGAAGCCCACCGAGGAACCAGCAGAGGTAGCGGCGGCTGCGGCGCCTGAGGAAAACGGCCAGGCCCCCACGGAAACCAAAGAGGAAGAGCCAGCTGCTGAGACCAACGAGGCAGCTGCTGAGGCAGAGGTAGAGGCAGCACCTGCTCCGGAGGCTGCCGAGGAGGAGCCTAAGGCAGAAGAGCCAGCCCCTGTAGCAGAAGCCACACCCACAGAGGAGAGCACCAAAACCGAGGAGGCTCCTGCTTCCACCCCTGCTGAGCCCGAGGCCGCACCCGAGGCCACACCTGAGGCCGTGCCTGCTGAGCCCACACCAGCCTCGGAGTAACCTACTGCGATCGGACTGATTTTTTTCCCCCTCATTCCTTTCTTTTTATTCTTTTCTTTTTATAATTTTTTTTTTAAAGATTGAAATATATAAAGTATATATAAGAGACTTGAGCCACATCAATGAAATTTCATTCAAGTTACAAGCGGTGTCACTACAGAGAAAGACGAGCCAACAAAGAAAAAACAAGATTCAAGCAAAGTTTCCCTCGTTCATTTGCTCCTCTTGTGTTGTGGACAGGCGGGACTGCGGAGGAGAAACGGATTCTCAAAAACAAATTGGAATATGTTCCAGTAAATAAAAACGTATCATGCATAACGGTCTCATATGCCGGTGGCAGGCGAGCAAATTGACGAATCGTCACTGACGGTTAAAGGACAATGTGAAGCCTCTTGAAATAGCGTGTATTTGTTTGTTTGTTGTTTGTTTTTTAGATCTACGTTCCTCCATTTTTTTTTCTCCCACCCCTGAAAATACATGCAAGTATTTAGTACAGAGACTTTGGACGGGGTGGTTTAGGTTTAGACTGGTTTCTGATGAACGATATGAGGGTGTGCAAAAAACCACTGCTTTTATCAGATTTTTTTTTTGTTTGTTCATCTGTATATAATTTGTCTTTTTTTTTTTGCTAACATTTTCAAACGTTAATGGTTTTATTGTAAAATCAAGGACAAATAAATGTCAACTCTCCTCTGTAATTTTTTTGCTTTTTTTTAATGTAATTTTTGTCTTGTTTTTGCTTGGAGCCATATTTTAGAAACATAAACAAGATTTTAATTGTATAATTTTATTACTGATACCTATATAATTTAAAGATATTTTCTTAAAAAAAAAAAAAAAAAAAAACACAGCAAATCAAAATCAGAGCACATCTGTAGATTAAATCATTTGTTACCGAATAGTAAATGCACAAAGCACATTTTTAATAGTTACAGTTTAATGTGGATACCAAGTATCAGCAGGATTTCTCCCATTTTATTATTAATTATTAACCTGAAAAATTATTATCCAATAACTAAATACTAAATCATGGGCATACATTAAGATCTGTAAGTCTGATGGTTTAGGATTTTATTTTATTCATTAAAAAAAAAAAAAAAAGTTTGCATATGAAGCTGGTTACACTAAAATGGAGAACTCTACTATCCGAAGACCAATTTTTCTTATATCATCTACATGACTCAGATCAGGGTTTATGTCAGAACACAGCCATAAGTAACATTTTGCAGCATTTATGAGAAGCCGTAATCCAGAAAAACATGTGTTTGTCCTATTTATAGAACTGATCAAGGGCCTTTCTCAAGTGTGGTGGAACTGGGATATGAACTCAGAACCTTCTGATCAGAAGTCCAACATCTCATAGGTCTCTTAACCACTTTGCTACAGTACCACTTCCACTACAATAGTGGTGGGATTGGAATGGTAGCCATGTTGGATCAAGACTGATTAGTTTAAACGTAATTGGTGCAATTAAATCTTTATAATACAAGTATCCAGTGTAGGTTTCTCTCCCCTTAATTAATTGAATTAACTGGTACAAAGAAAGTAAATACCACAAGCATGAACAAAATCTACAACTGATTTGCACAGTTCATTTGTAATTTCCTCCTGCACAGGGTTAAACTAGTTTTCTCACCATAAACTACAAAAATATAGAATAATGAATGAGCATCACACTGCTCAGGGACCTACTTTTATAGCTCATAGATCAGTTATCCAAATGTCAGGTTGATCATCA
The DNA here is from genome assembly GCF_014805685.1 of Silurus meridionalis. Classification (NCBI taxonomy): domain Eukaryota; kingdom Metazoa; phylum Chordata; class Actinopteri; order Siluriformes; family Siluridae; genus Silurus; species Silurus meridionalis. Next base: position 28,698,521 of record NC_060885.1, on the reverse strand, counting down.
CAAAGCAGATTTTACACAAATCTGGGTGAAAATTTGTGTCAATATATGACTTGCATTTTCATCATTTATACTCCTGAGCAGGTGAGGGTTACAGTCCTCGCTCAAGGGCCTGGCAGCGGCAGCTAGCTGGTGCTTGAACTCGCAACCTTCTGATCAGACATCCATCGTCTTAACCACTGACCCTCCACTTCCACAGAGCTGAGATGAAAGATGTGTTTACAGGATGAGCAGATTTTAAATGAGAGTCCTGGGATGAGTATGGACACAACCGGTATTGCATCCAGGTGAGAAGATTCACTCAAGCAAAGGTGAGAACTGAGGGGTTTTTATGAAGTGAACGTAACCTCCCTGACTGAAACACCTGCAACTCAATGATGTCAGACAGCACAAGGACTGAAGGGATGCAAATGCAGGTGAACACTTTCCATATTAAACTGGCAGCAAACACATGGTAATGGAACAGAAAGAGGCAATCAGGCAACCTTCAAACAGCATAAACCGGGAGGGGGTGAAATCAAATGGCAACCCAAAATGGTTGAACTATCAAAAGGCAGAACAATGAGCTTGGTAATATCAGTGGGGGGAAAATATGTGGTCTGTTGGAAGCCATGTTAGATGATGGCGATTAGCCTGCTGTGAACCTACAAGGTCTCGTTTATATATAGAGGAAACCTTTTCCTGAAATCTCTAACAAAAAAAAAAAAAAAAAGCATATTTTGAGCTGATGCAACCAAACATTGCTGTAACATAAATAGATGATGTGGATCTGATCAATTTCTGCTGTATAAACAGGGAAACTATGGTAATTAGGCCACGTTGAAATCTTTTGGGTTTTTACATTAGGTTGAAGTGATTTATAAAAATGTATCAGGATTTAACATTTGATTCATTTAATATTTGATATATCATTGTTAAATAATTTAAATGGAGATCTTTCAAGAAATTTCATCAAGGTCGAAAGTCTGCTGAAAAAGCATGGATGATGCCCCCGTCTGATGATACAACCCTTCACCTCGGTTATGTCGACTGGGCAACGCTTTGCTTTCACTGCTGTCAAATTCTTAAATTTGATTGGTCAGGAGTCGAAACTTTTTCTGTATCAGCAGTTCTGACGGTACTGCAGCTGCAAATCACAGGCTGAATCGAATGGTGCTCTAATGTTTTTAATGCGTAATCGTACGTGTAGCAACAAGATGTTTGCCATTTATGCAAGGGCTGGGGAATGAATAAAAATATCTCCTCAGTCTTATCCCCCAAGGGCTAGATCAGAAGTCAGACCTGTTCCACTAGTAAAAATCTCAGATTCTTTAACTAAAGTCAAATAACTAACAAGATTAAATGGACCAAAACACACACACACACACAAAGGTATGGCACTGCATTTTGTGATACATTCTTTAAATTATAAACAAATCATTCTGGGATAAGAAGAATATCATGTTATAGAAAAATAGTGCACTTCAGCGTAGGACATACACAGGAATACACAGGAAGGACTTTGTAGGCAAAACTAAACCATTTACAGTCACATGCAAAAGTATGGCCATCCTTTCTGAGTGATATTTTGAGCTCAAATGTGCAGTACAAGAACACCAATACAAGACACTGGAAGTTGCATGCGACTATAGGAAGTCTACAAATCTATTTGCATAGTCAATATTATGCATAGCTGCACCCTTGAGAAATGATGAACCCTGCAAACACTGATGTCCTTCATCGTTGGAGATGGGTCTGAGGTCATGGCTCTCATTTCTCTGCATACTGTCATATATTCTAATGTGTGAGAATGAGTAAAGAAGCACCACTGCATACACTCTATTCCCCGTCCATCATCACTGCACTTTTGGACTGGCTCACTCACAACAAGGTGAAGACACGTGACACGCTTCATTCAACAGGAAAGTATGTCAAGAAACTAAAAAGTGAATGGGATAATGGAGGTCATGACTGACCTTCTGTGGTTCTCCTGACAGCGAGAAGTCCATTTTGCTTACGCAGGGTGCAGCAATTTTTGCTTGAGTCCCTAAAAAACGTTAAGACGCACTGCTATACCTTCAAGTGAGCGCGCACAGCTGTACTTAATAATGAGCGCTCATAACCGCGTGCTCGAGCACACAGGCGCGTTCATTCACAAAAAAAAACCACAGAGAAACGCCCCAGATATCCATATATGGTCAAACAGCTTCCTCGTAGAAAGAAAACAACACATTTATATAACATATTTAATTACCATTTAGACTGTAGTGCAAATGTACCTGATATTGATGCTTTATATGTTATATAGACACTTAATCAGACTCAATCAGAATCATAGAAATTGTTAGGTTGCAGTTGTTTACAGTACATTTAAAGTAAAATAAAATATAAATTATAAAATATACTTATTAGGTAAAAGTGCAAATGTGTATCAGTAGTGAAATGATGGCAGAAAAATCAGACTACAACGATACAATTAAACAAAGTTATTCTAGTATAATTATTTCTGCCAGAAAAGCTATAAATAGACTTGCACTTTTGACTTGCATTTTTGTAAGACTTTTGTTTGTCTGCTCTGTGTGTACAAGATGGACTTTGGTAAGAATTTCACCGCCACCATAAATGTAAAAAATAGGGAAAAATTTGGAAAATAAATCTAATAGGAATCAATAGAAAAAAAACATTTAATTAATAAAGTGACCTAAAATAGCTTGAAGTAGATGTGTGTCAAGAAACCAGAAGAAATTGAATAAAGCGAGTTTTTTCAGCCTGAATACCTTCATTGGGTAACAAAATTAGAAATTTGTTTTGTATTAAAATATTAACTTCAACTTTACAATAGGGTTAAATACATCAACAGAAGCTGATTAAAGCTGGAATGTTCCCAGGTAGCTTAGCGTTCGGCAAGGCGGCTGAAGCGCTGCATTATGGGATCTGTAGTTTGTGCAATCAGCGCTTCATATCGTCGGGCCATTATTAACAATAATAATAGTAACTTTTAGATTCAAAAAGATCAAAAGTTAACAATAATAACTTTTGATCTGCTTGTATTTTTATTGAGACCTTCAACGCACTCTTATGCGCACAAACAGTATTCATCTAGATCAGGGGTCACCGACATGGTGACCAGGTCGCCCGCAAGGACCACATAAGTCGCATGAGGGCCTTTTCTAAAAATAGCTCACCATAGCGCCACTTACAAGTGAGCTGCATATATCTGTTTCCTCTTCTTCTTCTTCTTCTTCTTCTTTCGGCTGCTCCCATTAGGGGTCGCCACAGCGGATCATCCGTCTCCATACCACCCTGTCCTCTACATCTGCCTCTTTTACACCAACTACCTGCATGTCTTCCCTCACCACATCCATGAACCTCCTTCTTGGCCTTCCTCTTTTCCTCCTACCTGGTGGCTCCATCCTCAGCATTCTTCTACCAATATAATTCATGTCCCTCCTCTGCACATGTCCAAACCATCTCAATCTCGCCTCCCTCACCTTGTCACCAAAACATCCTACATCGCTGTCCCTCTAATAAACTCATTTCTAATCTTATCCATCCTCGTCACTCCCAACGAAAACCTCAACATCTTCAGCTCTGCTACCTCCAGCTCCACCTCCTGTCTTTTACTCAATGCCACTGTCTCTAATCCATACAACATCGCAGGTCTCACCACAGTCCTATAAACTTTCCCTTTCATTTTGCAGATACCCTACTATCACAAATCACTCCTGTCACTCTTCTCCACCCACTCCACCCTGCCTGCACTCTTTTCTTCACTTCTCTAACACACTCTCCATTACTTTGCACTGTTGACCCCAGGTACCTGAATTCCTCCACCTTCTGAAGCTCTTCTCCTGCAACCGCACCACTCCACTGCCCTTCATCTCATTCACACATGTATTCTGTCTTACTCCTACTGAGTTTCATTCCCCTTCTCTCCAGCGCATATCTCCACCTCTCCAGGCTCTTCTCAACCTGCTCCCTACTCTCACAACAAATCACAATATCATCCATAAACATCATAGTCCAGGAGACTCCTGTCTGACCTCGTCCGTCAACCTGTCCATCACCACTGCAAACAGGAAAGGGCTCAGGGCCGATCCTTGATGCAGTCCAACCTTCACCCTAAACCAGTCTGTCGTACCTACTGCACACTTCACTGCTGTCACACTGTCCTCATACATGTCCTGCACCACCCTCACATACTTCTCTGACACACCTGACTTCCTCATACAATACCACAACTCCTCTCTTGGCACCCTGTCGTAGGCTTTCTCTAAATCCACAAATACACAATGCAATTCCTTCTGTCCTTCTCTATACTTCTCCATCAACATTCTCAAAGCAAATAAGGCATCTGTGGTGCTCTTCCTCGGCATGAAACCATACTGTTGCTCACAGATGGTCACCTCTTCTCTCAACCTGGCTTCCACTACTCTTTCCCATAACTTCATGGTGTGACTGATCAACTTAATTCCCCTGTAGTTACTGCAGGTCTGCACATCTCCTTTATGCTTAAAGATCGGTACCAGCACACTCCTTCTCCATTCCTCAGGCATCTTCTCACCTTTCAAAATCCTGTTAAACAATCTGGTCAAAAACTCACTGCCATCTCTCCTAAACATCTCACGCTTCTACCGGTATGTCATCTGGTCCAACCGACTTTCCACTCTTCATCCTCTTAATCGCTGCTCTCACTTCCTCCTTACTAATCCTATCTACATCCTGCTTCACCAACTCCACATCATCCAACCTTCTCTCTCTCTGATTTTCCTCATTCATCAGCTGCTCAAAATACTCCCTCCACCTTCTCAACACACTCTCCTCACTAGTCAACACATTTCCCTCTCCATCCTTTACTGCTCTAACTTGCAGTACATCCTTTGGCCAATCTGTATAAATCCTTTTCTCCTTCCTTAGTGTCCAACCTCTCATACAGCTCCTCATATGCCTTTTCCTTGGCTTTCACCACATCCCTCTTAACCTGCTGCCGCATCTCCTTGTACTCCTGCCTACTTTTCTCATCACTCTGTCTATCCCACTTCTGTTTTGCCAACCTCTTTCTCCTTATGCTCTCCTGCACTTCCTCATTCCACCACCACGTCTCCTTGTCTTCCTTTCTATTTCCAGATGTCACACCAAGTACTTTTCTAGCTGCCTCCCTCATCACTCCTGCAGTAGTTGCCCAATCATCCAACACCTCCTTAACACCACTGAGCCTCTCTCTGACCTCTTCCCTGAACCTCACACTACACTCTTCCTCCTTCAGTTTCCACCATCTTATTCTTCTTTCAGTCCTCACTCTCCTCCTCTTCTTCTTCACCTCCAAAACCATCCTACAGACCACCATCCGATGCTGTCTAGCTACACTGTCCCCTGCCAACACCTTACAGTCTCCAATCTCCTTCAGGTTGCATCTCCTGCATAGCACATAGTCCACCTGTGTGCACCTTCCTCCACATTTATACGTCACCCTATGATCCTCCTTCTTCTTAAAATAAGTGTTCACCACTGCCATTTCCATCCTTTTAGCAAAATCTACCACCATCTGCCCTTCCACATTCCTCTCCTTAAAACCATACCTACCCATCACCTCCTCATCACCTCTGTTCCCTTCACCTACATGCCCATTAAAATCTGCCCCAATCACCAACCGTTCTTTCCTAGGTACACCATCTACCACTTCATCTAATTCACTCCAGAATCTTTCCTTCTCCTCCATCTCACAGCCAACCTGTGGAGCATAGGCACTGATGACATTTATCATCATCCCTTCAACTTCCACCTTCACGATCATCACCCTATCAGAAACTCTCTTCACCTCCACTACACTCTTACTGTACTCTTCCTTCAGAATCACCCCTACACCATTTCTCTTTCCATCCACACCATGATAAAACAGTTTAAATCCACCTCCAATGTTCCTGGCCTTACTCCCTTTCCACTTGGTCTCCTGAACACACAGCATATCTACCTTTCTCCTCACCATCATATCAGCTATCTCTCTCCCTTTCCCCGTCATAGCACTGACATTTAAAGTACCAACCCTAACCTCCACTCTCCTACACTGCTCCTTTCCTGCCGTCTCTGTAGACGCCTTCCTCCTCTCCTTCTCCTCCTTGACCAACAGTAGCCCAATTTCCACCGGTACCCTGTCGGCTAACGATACCTGTGGCGGTCGTTGTTAACCCGGGCCTTGACCGATCCGGTATGAAATTCTCATTTGTGATCCGCATATTTGATTTGGCACATGTTTTACGCTGGATGCCCTTCCTAACGCAACCCTCCCCATTTACCCGGGCTTGGGACCGGCACTAAGAATGCACTGGCTTGTGCCTCCCTAATGGCTGGGTTACATATATCTGTTTCCTACCTTGTTAAATCATTGTTGATAATTATTGTGAGAAATCAGTGTTTTCAAATAGATGAATATCATTAATTATTAATAATAACATACAATTAAATTGAGCAAATTCTTTATTTCGGAAGTGTGTATCAAACTGGTAGCCCTTTACATTAATCGGTACCCAAGAAGTAGTTCTCAGTTTCAAAAAGGTTGGTGACCCCTGATCTAGAGATATTCTTGCTCTAATTATATTGACTGTCTCACTTCAAGGACAATGATTTGTCATAATTTTATTATTATTTTGTCCCTATCATAGTCTTGTGGTGGTTAATTAGTGGTTCACCAAATTAAAAGCTTACTAAGACCTGGTTGTGTGCACATGATTTCTAAAGAGACAACAATGCTGCTTTCGTAATCCTTCTTCCCTTTCCCAATCACTGCAATATCTGTCAGGAATATTGTATTATGCCCTTCTGATTGTAATAGTGAGGAAGTGTTTGTATTTATCATGAGTAAAACCACACCCCTAAACTGCAACGCTGTAGTCCACAGGGGTCACTGTTATTGTTGTAGTTTCATTTCTGGATCAGTTTCGTTTCAGCAGAAGCTCCACCTGTCCGGGTGCGCGTGAAACAGGAGGCGGGAGTCGGAGTACAGCTCGCTCGGGTTTTAATGACAGGAGTGAGGGAGAGAGATACACACAAGCACACACACACACACGGCAGTCCTTTGGTTGAGAAAGTCCGAGGTGCACCTGGGGAAAAGCGTAGCTGTACAGCATACAGCAGTATTTCCCCCTCATCTACCCTCATTCACCGGACTACATTACCCATCATCCTTTGCACTCCGTCATCCACTATGTTTGTTTCCCGTCTTCACCTGTCTGTTCACCCGGACTCTATTTATACTCATCACCACTGTCTTCACTCATTGTCGGTTATCGTCTTTACTACGTTGTATGTTTGTGTGATTTATCTGCTCCTTATTATTAAAATCGCATCTTTAATGTTACTATTTATCGTCATCGTCTCTCCGTGTACATATCGTGACACACAGAGTTAAACATGCTGGAAAATCTCACTTCAACATTATCTTTATTCTTATTTGAAGGGTTTTAATAACACACTTGTTAAAACAAAAGACGTTATAAAAGAGTTTAAGGAAAATACACAGGAAAAAAAGTGAACGTTTATCCAAGCAGCTACTTTTCCTTATAATCCTTTACAACTTGCTAATTATTCAACAAGAGCAACAGGCAGAGCTACTAAACAGTGTGCAACACAATTCGGATACCACATGCCAAATTACACTGTTTGACGTTTTTGTGTTTTTTTTTTTAATGAAAAAAAGGGAGTGAAGCGTTTTTTTGCCGCTGTGAGCTCATCGCAACTGAATGTTGGATCGCGCGCGGGACCGCGGATGCGACTCGAGCTACAGTACTAGGGCGCGTGATGATGACGTGAAAAGTGAGTGACTTATTGCCATGGATACGTGAACGTCATGTATAGACTATCTTGTCTCTTGAATTTTAAATCACTCTGCATTTATATACATTGCTCCATTAAAACCTTAACATGTCGCAAACACAAATCTCCACTAAATAAAGTGAGGGGGACGAATTTACTTTTTATAAAAGGTGTGGGGACATGTCCCCCGCGTAATCTACGCCCCTGCATAGAACCCACATTCAATAACGAACAAGGGAGGGCGTGAAAGTGAGGCGCTTATGTAGAAGCGGGGTGGAGTGATGATGAGCCTCAGGTGTGCGTGATTAAGCCTGAAGCTAGAGAGAGAGCGGAGGCATGAGTGACAACAAGCCCCAGGTGTGCGTGGTTAAGCCTGGAGCTCCAGGGAGAGCGGAGGCATGAAAGCTACAAAAGGGGGCGTGGCAGGTGGATTCAAAAGCAGTAAGCGAGGTGGAGAGTTGGGCGAATAAGTGGGGTTTTCGGTTTTCTGTGGCAAAAACACAGGTGGTGTGTTTTTCAAAAAAGAGGAATATCCCAAGCCTGAATATTAAAATGTACGGTCATAAGTTGGACCAAGTTAAGGTAGTAAGATTTTTAGGAATGTGGATGGATTCTAGATTAACTTTTGGAACGCATATTCAGAAATTGATAGACAAATGTAGGAAAGGAATGAATGTTTTGAGGTGCTTGTCAGGAATAGGGTGGGGGGGCAACGTGTCAGTCCCTGAAAAGAATCTATTGTGCTGTGATCAGATCAAACATTGATTATGGATGTCTAGTTTACGGTTCTGCGAGCAGGACATTACTCAAAAAGATTGAGGTAATACAAAATCAGGCTTTGCGGATTTGTTGTGGTGCATTTAGATCATCCCCGATAGCCTCACTACAAGTGGAAATGGGAGAATTGCCCCTAGATCTGCGCAGGTTCAAGCTCAGACTGAGGTACTGGTACGGTGTAAAGGGTCATCTGGGAAATCATCCGGTTAAACTGATTTTGCAGGGAAATTACAAGCTTTGGTTGGTTAGTAAGGAAGGAGGTGGATAAGTTGGAGCTGAAAAACCATGAAATTGCTCCTTCTGTGGCTCTACCAGCAATTCCACCTTGGTTGTTTCATATCCCTGTGATAGATCTACGAGTTGCAAAGTTATTGAGTAATCTGGGGAAGAAGGTGCCAATTGAACTAATAGTTCAGCAGTACATCACTCGAGAATATGATGATGCACTGCAGGTATTTACGGACGGCTCTAAAGACCCAGAATCTGAAAGGGCTGCAGCAGCAGTATATATCCCTGCTTTTGAGAAAAAGATCGCAAAAAGACTTTCAGATCAGGTGTCTGTTTTTGCTACAGAACTTTTAGCAAGCATACTAGTCCTACAGTGGATAGAAGAGGTAGAACCGGAAAGAACGGTGATCTGCAGTGACTCGATGGCAGCCCTCACTAGTTTAAGAAGTGGTAAATCCGAATCTAGGCAAGACTTAATATTAGAAATTTTACAGAGTCTGTTTAGAATTAGGCAGCTGAGGGTGGAGGTAAATTTTCTGTGGGTACCTGCTCATGTTGGTGTGGGTGGTAATGAAATGGTGGACATGCTAGCGAAGAACGCACTGAATCATTCCCTGATAGACATCAATGTAGCTTTGAGTAGAGCTGAATTCAAGGCAGTGATCTCATCTGAAGTGGGTAAAAGATGGCAGGAAGTATGGAACAGTGGGACTAATGGAAGACATCTTTTCCTGATCCAGGAGACTGTTGGGAAAGAGAGGAAAAGATTGGGAAATAGGAGGAAGGATGTTATCGTCACACGGCTAAGAATTGGACACGCTGCATTAAACAGTGATCTCTTTAGAATAGGTAAGCATGAATCGGGGAAATGTGACAAGTGTGGGGAACCGGAAACAGTGAGACACATCTTGTATAAGTGTCCTGCATATGAAAGGGACAGGTTCCAGCTGATCCAGGAATTAGGGTTAATAGGAGTGGGCAATATCTCTTTGAAGGTATTGTTGGGATGCGAGTACGGGCAATCGAGATCTCTTAAACTGTTGTTTAAGTACCTTAAGAATACAGGGACTATAGACAGAATATAGGTAGTTGTTTATTTCCGTAAACCCTTTTTTTTGTTTTTGTTTTTTTCTTTTTTTCTTTTTTTTTTTTCCTATTCAGTGTTCGCTCCACACTCCAGATCAGTAGGTGGCGGTAATGCACCTTTCGTTGGTCTGCCAAACCGCCAAACACCACGAGAAGATGAAGAAGAAGAAGAAGAAGAAGAAGAATCCCTGACACCACCTTTCTGTCTATAAAAAGACTTGCATGTGTTTGTTTGCTCTGTGTGTACAAGATGGCTTTGGGTAAGTAGTTTACTGTCTCTTTATGCTTCCTATTGCTATTAAAATGAATGTATCTCTACATTTCTTGTTTTCTGTTTTTCAGGCACAATTGTAGCTCTTGGAGCCGGAGCAGGTGGGTTTTTTATGCCAAATGATGTAATGATTGTAACAGTGCTGTCTGTGCAGAATGGAGTTGTTAATGAATGTTCTCTGGGACTGTCATGTGTTTAAGTTGGTACTGTGGTAGCAGCTCCTTTAGTGGTTTCGGCTTTGGGTTTCACCGCCACTGGGATCGCTGCAGGATCTGTTGCTTCATCAATGATGTCAGCAGCAGCTGTTGCTAACGGTGGAGGCGTCGTCGCCGGAGGGGCCGTTGCAGTCCTGCAGTCCATCGGTAGTTCCAGGAATACAGTTCATTGGCAAAGTCCTAAGAGGCCATGTATTATATGTAATTTAAGTTTCTCGTGATCTCGACATAACAAAAGTTGTATTCTCGAGATCATGACTTAAAATTTTCTCAACGTGTAAACGTGCCACAAATATTTATATTTATAATCCATGATGCTGTATCTAGAACATTTCTCATGATCAGTACTTAATTTTTCTATGTATTTGGCATAAGAGCATGTTCAAGAGGCATGAACGCAACATCATGGAGGATAACCATAACCATTTGTGGCAGAGGACGTGTGTTGTGATGCCAAAATCACAAAATTAAGTCGTTATAACTAGAAAACAACCTTTTTATGTCGAGATTACTAGAAAAATAAGTCGTGAAAGCGAGGAAGACTACTTTTATGTCGATCACGAGAAAACAAGACAGGAAAAGAAACTGGAATGCATGGCCTGTTAGAACTTTCATACAAATACACATGGTGCTTTTATGACCTAATGCGGTGACGTTCTTGTGTTTAGGTGCTGCTGGACTTTCAGTCGGAGGACAGGCGGCCCTGGCGGCTTCAGGAGCTGCTGTGGGTGGAGCGACTCGTTGGGTTGTCTCTTCAGTTTCATCCTTCTTTTAATTTGTCTGTGCATTGATTTATTCTGATCTTGAAGACTTGTTTGCACATACATGAATGGAAAGTGTGTGTGTGTGTGTGTGTGTGTGTGTGTGTGTGTGTGTATATGTATGTATGTGTGTATGTATATATATATATATATATATATATATATATATAAATATAAATAAAATATACACTGCGTTTGTGTTAGCGCATTGTGTCCGCCTCCTACTTTAAATATATGTATAAAATAAATAAAATGCTTTTTAACTCTATTTCGTGGTACATGTCGTATTTCCCCATTGTCAGAGCTTTTGTTTGGTTAAAAGTATTTAAACCGGTTGAGGGACTCTTGGTTTCGATTCTAGACAGGGAAGAGGAAAATCACGATTTAGTTGGGTCTATTTAAAGAAGTCAGGTGAGAGGCAGGGCTAATATACAATATAGTATACAGACATTAGCTAGCTAAGAGTGTTGGATGATTAGTTGGGATGAAAATACACGTCATGTGTAAAATAGTGTTGCAATGAATGGCATAAAGAACCATATGTAAAGGGTGAAGGTTAATGAAGTTGAATCATGTGGAAAAAATAAAATGTAATAAATGATGGGGAGATGGGAAATAAATATTTTTCATATCGTCGGGCCATTAATAATAACTTTTGATCTGCTTGTATTTTTATTGAGACCTTCAACGCACTCTTATGCGCACAAACAATATTCATCTAGATCAGGGGTCACCGACATGGTGACCAGGGGGGTATTCCAGAAAGCAGGTTATGTGACATACCTGGGTATGTTTAAGGGTAAGTTCGTGGATAACCTCAACTTTCGGTTCCAAAAACGGAGGTAACTTTCTGGGTATGTATGTAACCATAGCAACTGACTCTCTGAAGATAACCTGCTCGGAAGCAGGTTATATTTCAGTGTAATTTCGGCGTGCCCTTTTGATGAGGATCCTTTGGACGGAGAAGCACAAATTATACGAGGTTTTTTTCGTCGGGAGAGGGTTATAACACCGCGTATTGATGTTTGCATACCCTAATGAATATTTGAAAGAGCGTTATCGTTTCTCAAAAGATTCGTTAGTTTATTTAACATGTCTTTTAAAACCGCATATCGCAAATGTGAAAAACCGCGGTTTGTACATTTTTGTACAGTGTGGGCGATTCAGAGCAAGTGGGAAAGGCGACTGTGTGTAAAGCCGTTCGTACAGTATGTCTGGCACACACACACATATATATATATATATATATTTTTTTTTTTTAATATTTAGTCATATTATTTATATCTATACATGTATTCATTATGCGCACACACACTTCATACTTCCATAACTTTCTGTTTCAGGGTTTCCAAATGTAATTGAGTGCATTGATGGCACTCACATTCCTATTAAAGCTCCACCAATAAATGAAATGTTAATAGGAAATCTATTCATAGCATCAATGTGCAGGTAACAACTTAATTTTTTCCCTTCTTAAAATCATTGAAGTCATTACTTTTTCCACTAACTAGGTAATATGTGAGGCAACCCAAATCATTACCAATGTTGAGGCAAAATGGCCAGGATCTGTGCATGATGCAAGAATTTACCAGACATTTCAGCAGGGTATGTTTTGCTTTATACAATTGTTTTTTTTTTCCTTTTTACTACATTTGTGTTGTACATTTCAATCATTACAGGACAGTACAATGGTTTTTGCTGGGGGACAGAGGATACCCTTGTCTGCCCTATTTAATGACACCCTACCCTGAACCTAAACCTGGACCACAGACACGGTTTAACCTGCCTCACAGCCGAACACGGGACAGGGTGGAGATGACTATAGGGATCCTCAAATCTCAGTTTCAGAGTCTGCGTGGGCTCCGGGTTAGTCCAGAGAGGGCATGCGACATTATAGTAGCGTGTGTTGTGCTTCACAATATTGCCACTATAAGAGGAGAGAGCCACCCTCCTTGTATTGAGGAACATGGCCCAGAGGAACACCTACAGATTTTAGAGGCCAACAGAGACAGAAGACTTTTGAGAGACAGGGTCTGTCAAAATCACTTTTATTAATTTTTTTCACTGGTCTGCCAGGCAGTTTATTTCTTTATTTCCTGAAAAACAATAAAATAAAATTCAATAAAATGTTTTTTTATATTGCTTTTTTCACTCACTCACACTCACTCACTCACACTCACTTTTAACATGCAACAGATTATTATTCAGACAAGTTCTCACCTTAAGGCGACGCTCCAGTAATTCAATTTCCAGTGCTGCTTTTTTAATGAGGAGTCGTTTCTCTTCCATTTGAAGCGGTATAAGGTCCATCTCCATGTCACTTTTTCTTATTTGTTTTTAAAGATGGACCTTATACAGCTCCTTTGCTGGCAACTAGGAAGGTGGAAAAAATCTAATGAATGAAATTGTTTGGTCAAACAATAAAATTCAAATATGGACACCTGGACACAAATTATTACCCTGCTTAGATTGTGTGCTGAGGTTGAAGGACCCTCATCTGTGGGCAAATCCCTAGGTATGTACTGTGAAAGGACAGTGACAGTTTGTTACTCTAATGCAAAAAAGGGGGCCATACATTATAATGGTATGCATCATACCTCAGTGGATCTACCAGCATTGTCCACTTCTGTCACAGCAGATGTGGTCTCTTCATCATCATCTTCATCCTACAGGAGAAATATTCAAGTATACATTATCTGGCAAAAAAAAAAACCCTAAAAGCAACTAAAAGTACCCGACAACAAATCACTTACAACTGTGACAGTTCTTTCTGGAGGGTCCAATAATACAATACATCCATCAGTATCTATAAGAACACACAACCCATTAAATTCTCAATATTATCAAAGAAAATAATACATGAAAAGAGTAAAATGTCAGACTAAGATCACAGTAGCCTATACATCATATGCAGTTAAATAAAATAAGCCTACATAAAATTTATCTTGTTCAAAAAGCCTTTAAGTGACAGAGATAGTAATTTATTAGGACAAAAAATTAAAACAAATCATAGAGGTAAACTTACATTTCACCATTTTTTCACCATCACTTGTGGTGCATGGTGTGTGTGATGAACTGCCCCCTGGAATGCCAGCAACCACTGGTCGCCCTTTATTAAGGGACAGAGCCAGCTCCTCAGATGGGGTGAGGGGAGGTGGTGGTGGACCCCCGCCAGTTAGACGGGCTTCAGTCTTCTTTTTATTAGCTACATGACAGAATGAATATACTAAATCCTGTTATAATAATAGTTCAGTAATTGTGTAATCAAATATGACCTTTTTGCAGAATGTTTTTGTGTTTCATTTTGACTTGGCTTAAAGTTCTTGTGGCTCCAGAAGGATTACACCTTATTAAATAAGAAATATACATTATTATTTTAAACTAAAGAAATAAATGGCAGGAAAAGTAAATGCTTTCATAGTGATATAACATATTCAAAAGGATGTATAAGTCATACTTCATTATTTTGCATTATAATAAAACGGGAGCCAATACCAAATTTGTAATTTAATACACTCACGCATTTACTCTGTCCGGTATTTTTTGCCAAGTCAACTCTCTTGCTTTAGCTGATGCAGCTGTATTGCTTCTTTTTAATATTATTGGCTTAAACTCCTCATAAGCGTGCATTAAAACCTTCAACTCCGCCTCTGAAATACGCTGCTCTCTTTTTTTCGCTTTGAGTTTCCATGGTGACTCGTGAAATCGGCGATCCATTGAGAATGTCTTTATAAATGCACCGTGCACGCGCATTACCTCTGGGTAACCAGTTGGAGGTTGATTAAACTAACTCTTCTCAGGTGTTTTGGAACCGACATACTCATGGTATGCCTGTTTGGGGTAAATCAACCCAGAGGTTATGATTTATCAAATGGTAAGTTAACCAAGCTTTCTGGAATACCCCCCTGATCTAGAGATATTCTTGCTCTAATTATATTGACTGTCTCACTTCAAGGACAATGATTTGTCATAATTTTATTATTATTTTGTCCCTATCATAGTCTTGTGGTGGTTAATTAGTGGTTCACCAAATTAAAAGCTTTCTAAGACCTGGTTGTGTGCACATGATTTCTAAAGAGACAACAATGCTGCTTTTGTAATCCTTCTTCCCTTTCCCAATCACTGCAATATCTGTCAGGAATATTGTATTATGCCCTTCTGATTGTAATAGTGTGGAAGTGTTTGTATTTATCATGAGTAAAACCACACCCCTAAACTGCAACGCTGTAGTCCACAGGGGTCACTGTTATTGTTGTAGTTTCATTTCTGGATCAGTTTCGTTTCAGCAGAAGCTCCACCTTTCTGTCTATAAAAAGACTTGCATGTGTGTGTCTACTCTGTGTGTACAAGATGGACTTGGGTAAGTAGTTTACTGTCTCTTTATGCTTCCTATTGCTATTAAAATGAATGTATCTCTACATTTCTTGTTTTCTGTTTTTCAGGCACAATTGTAGCTCTTGGAGCCGGAGCAGGTGGGTTTTTTATGCCAAATGATGTAATGATTGTAACAGTGCTGTCTGTGCAGAATGGAGTTGTTAATGAATGTTCTCTGGGACTGTCATGTGTTTAAGTTGGTACTGTGGTAGCAGCTCCTTTAGTGGTTTCGGCTTTGGGTTTCACCGCCACTGGGATCGCTGCAGGATCTGTTGCTTCATCAATGATGTCAGCAGCAGCTGTTGCTAACGGTGGAGGCGTAGTCGCCGGAGGGGCCGTTGCAGTCCTGCAGTCCATCGGTAGTTCCAGGAATACAGTTCATTGGCAAAGTCCTAAGAGGCCATGTATTATATGTAATTTAAGTTTCTCGTGATCTCGGCATAACAAAAGTTGTATTCTCGAGATCACGACTTAATATTCTCCACGTGTAAACGTGCCACAAATATTTATATTTATAATCCATGATGCTGTATCTAGAACATTTCTCATGATCAGTACTTAATTTTTCTATGTATTTGGCATAAGAGCATGTTCAAGAGGCATGAACGCAACATCATGAGAATAACCATAACCATTTGTGGCAGAGGACGTGTGTTGTGATGCCAAAATCACAAAATTAAGTCGTTATAACTAGAAAACAACCTTTTTGTTATGTCGAGATCACTAGAAGAATAAGTCGGGATAGCGAAGTAGACTACTTTTGTTATGTCGATCACGACAAAATGAAGTCGTGATAACAAGAAAACTACTTTTGTTATGTCTAGATAACGACAGGAAAAAAATATAGAATGCATGGCCTGTTAGAACTTTCATACAAATATACATGGTGCTTTTATGACCTAATGCGGTGACGTTCTTGTGTTTAGGTGCTGCTGGACTTTCAGTCGGAGGACAGGCGGCCCTGGCGGCTTCGGGAGCTGCTGTGAGTGGAGTGACTCAGTGGCTCGTCTCTTCAGTCACATCCTAATTTTTAATTTGTCTGTGTGCATCGACTTATTCTGATCTTGAAGACCTTACGCTTGTTTGCACATACATGAATGGAAAAAATATATATACTGCATTTGTGTTAGCGCATTGTGTCCGCCTCCTATTTGACTATATGTATAAAATGAATAAAATGGCTGCACAATGGAACTCTATTTTGTGGTGTGTGTCGTATTTCCCATTGTCAGAGCTTTTGTTTGGTTAAAAGTATTTAAACCGGTTGAGGGACTCTCGGTTTCGATTCTAGACAGGGAAAAAGGAAAATCATGATTCAGTTGAGTGTATTTAAAGAAGTCAGGTGAGAGGCAGGGCTAATATACAATATAGTATACAGACATTAGCTAGCTAAGAGTGTTGGATGATTAGTTAAGTTGTTTCACTCCCTGCCTGCTCTCACTGTATTACTTTCAAATCCATGTTGGAGGTCTTTACCTGTTTTACAGCCTGTAAACTGGGTCAATAAACTGAGTAGATTGGGTCAAGCCTCCTGGTTTCTCACAGTACTTGTTTTTCGATTCTTCTTGAGCCATGGAGATACACCTGAGGTTTATAAATGCAATCCATGATAGGATAAGAAAATATAAAATTCTAAAGATAGGTCCTTCATTTTGAGATTTATTACAAACACCCTTTAAAATGTAATATTCTTTGTCAAGCAAGTAAAGAGAAAGCATTGTTTGGCAAAAATCATTCTTTGCATATTACTGAGACTCATAAAACCAGAAATGCAAAAACTTTTTTCTCCGATGAGCCAAAATTCATAGTTGATTAAGGGCAGTGGGCCGAACATAAATGTTCTTGCTAGCACACTTTGAGAAAGCTGAGGAATGTTGTTCTGCATAATGACAGGGAAGAGAATTCATTCAAATCAGCAGACAATTTCCAAGTCTGGGCCTAGTTTGGGGGCCAAGTCTGGGGCTTAGTTGGGTCTAGTTTGGGGCCAAGTCTGTGCCTAGTTTGAGCATCTCTGCTTTAAACCAAATACGGGCACGGATTAACACAGATTTCGGCTGCTGTGATGTGGTTCTGCTCAGGCAGAGGTGGGACGTAACAAAGTACAAATACTTTGTTACTGTACTTAAGTAACTTTTTCGGGTATCATTACTTTGCTTTCACTCATTACATTTTTAATACAAATATCTGTACTGTCTACTTTCTATATTATTAAACCAGGCTTGTTACTTTAATCTAGTTTTAGTTTTAATCTATTTAAAAAAACATCAAACTATTTCTTGTCATTGCGCAGCTTTTTCAATCTAACACTAATGTATCATTTCTTTGCTCTCACACACCACAGACGTGAACTAGTTTACGAAGCTAACAACAAGCACGGCAGAAAGCAACAAGAAGTATGAAGGTAACATGGATGAGACAGATGGAGTCCGCGATGTAAACATGACTGAGAAAATTTGTTTTGTATTAATATATTAATATGATGTGTGGTCAATTTACTATAGAGGTACATGTGAGGTACCAGTTATTATTTAAATAAATGTCAGAGCTCTTATTTCTTTGCTTCTACTGAAGTGAAAAAGTATAGTCAGTACTTCAACTTTTACCACAGACTTTTCAAACATGAGAATCTGTACGTCTACTTGAGTGGAGGATGTGTGTACTTTTGCCAGCTCTGTGCTCAGCCGGTAGATTGAATAGAAAACACATTGTGTGTTTTCTATTCAGGCCACCAGATGGCGCTGCAAAACTCGAGTCAGGAGCTATCCTACATCCTCTGAAACAATAGAAGAAAAAACACGTGCCTCATACAAACTTCCGGGTTTACTGTATGTTTTACTGTAATGTTTTTTGATGTGGCTGAAAACACAAAAAATGGATTATTTTAGACAGACCCTGAAGACAGATTGTGAGGATTTACTCGGGCGGTTTCAGGCCACGGCGTCTGTGCGCTTCGAAGAGTTTTCGGCCATCTGGAGAGAAAAAAAATTCTCGAATATTTTTTAGTAAGTAAATAAATGTATTAAACTGTAATTCTGATTTCCTTGAAACAAAAAACTCAAAATGACCATTGTGCACAGATAACCAGCTTTTCATTCCCAGCTCTTCTCCAGCTGTCGGTTTTATATACACCATTGCATGTATTAAAAATTAAAGCAGCCCAAAAAAAAATTAAAGCAGCCATAAGCGACTTTTGCGTGAAAATTTTAAAATAGTCATGTGTGCACCTGTAGAACATCCAGACTCTCATCATTGTATTACCAGATCAAATCCTCATGAATCTCTTTCCCTCAGTGGTATCCTGGAGCCGAGTGAGAAGAAGGTTTTCACACGGTTGGCTCTGTCTGTCGCAGCCCCCTACCTGTTCCCACCGCATTCCTTCCAGATCCGTGTTGGAGGTCTTTACCTGCTCTACAGCCTCTACAACACTCAGCTCAACACTCCGAAAGAGCGGGTAAAGCTTCTTACATTCACACCGCACTCACTGCTCGCTTCTCGTAGAAGACCTACGGAGATTTACTCGAGGTTCATACACGCAGTCCTTGCCAGAGAAAGGGATCATAACATATGATGTGATTAAGTGATGCGATCTGATGATGCAGATCCGGATCGCGCTGAAGGACTGGGATGACCTGATGCGTTTCCAGCAGGACGCGGTGAACGCACAGCACTACGACGTGGCCTACGTCTTCAGGAAACTGCTGATCGAAAAAGCCGTCTGCTTCACCGCCATGCCAGACACGGTGGGTGTTATCCTTTTACATCAAAATGGAATGTGGATTATTTCTTCCTTGGACCATTTTTTGATAGATACTGACCACTGCACCATGGACACCCCACAAGAGCTGCAGCCGGAGATGCTCTGACTCAGTCGTCTGGCTGTCACAAATTGGCCCCAGGTGCTATGATGAAGAGATAATCAGTGTTATTCACTTCACCTTTCATAATGTCATAATGTTATGCCTGATCTGTGTATGGTGTTAAGTGTGAACCCGTTGCATGCGTTGGCTTTTCTTGCGGTCTATGGAAAAATATCCACGTCTGTATGAATGTTTGATTGTTGTTTGAATGTTCTTTATTGTGGGGGGCATTTGAGCTGCCGTTTAACCTTAACGTAATTATTACTGTGTTTTTTCGACACAGCTGTCCTTCCAGGTGAAGAAGAAGAAGGCGGACAGGAGGCAGCGGCTGTGCGAGTCGTTCATGGACCGGTCCTCCCGACCTCAGGAGGTCATCAGTACAGATGTGCTCGAGGTAAGATGCCTGAGCAGACTCTTTTTTTTGTGCCCTACTGGATTTTCTCTAAATCTAAGCAGCAACGGTTTTGAGATTTATCCAGAATAATCCACAAGCAAATGTGTGTAAATTAATACAATATAATATAATTGGTTATAAAGAACAGTTTATTGTATGTTCACGTAGCGATATAAATACGTGCTGTATTAATGACGCTTGCTGGTATCTCTGGTGCGGGTTCCAGGAGCTGGCGAACATCCATGAGCACTACGAAGGGCTAAAGAAGGCGATCCTACCGCAGCCGCCTCAATCCGACCTCAGCCTCATCAACCACAACCTGGTGCCCAAACTGCACAGCACTGTCCTCACATTCTACGGCTGGCAGCGGAACCAGGCTGTGAGTGTGCATCGAGTGTGTGCTGACTCTTGTTGTTCTTGGTTCGGCTTAAGACCATGACCACGATCTTTCTTTCTCTGTAGGAGTTTGAAAGTCGGAGTGACCATGACGCAGGAGAAGGAACATCAAGTCAGGATGAGGTGGGGGGGGGGGACCCTAAATGAATATAATAAGCATTACACAGAGGGCATCATTTTGTGAAAGAAAAAAAAAAAAGGAATTCATATCTTGCTCATGCTCCTGAGTGTGGGGAAAGAAAACTGAGTTGGTAATGATGAGGTAATCATGTTTGTGTTTTTCTTCCAAACTTTAAATGAATCTCTCTCTCTCTCTCTCTCTCTCTCTCTCTCTCTCTCTCTCTGGCAGAGTTCTCGTCGAGCTCAGCGCCTCGCTTCCATCAAATCCAGGTCTTACGCTCAGGCAGTGGAGGTTTGTGTTATGTAGATCATATTTTTGATATCATGATCATTACTCGCTATCATGCAACCATTCACAAACAAAGTCCATGCATTCAAAGGCAAAATAACCCATTATCTCAGTACAGTTTGGTGTCTAAAAGTTTGTGGACACCTGACCATAAGTTTGGTATGTGCTTCTTTTTGACCATCTTTTTTTGACTTGGAATAAGTTTCACTCTTCTTGTAGATGATCCATAGTCATTTTGTGGAGATTGTAGTCAGCAGTCACATTCATCTAATTCAATAGGGAGATCTTCCACTCCAAACCCATGTGAAGCATATCTTCATGGAGCTGGCTTTATGAACGGGGCATTATCATGCTGGAACAGGTTTGGGTCTCCCAGTTCAAGTGAAGGGAATATTTTATGCTACTGCATCCCAAGACATTCTATAGAATTGTTTATCTTCTGCTTTGAGGTAACTGTTTGGGGAAGAACCACATTTCCAGGAGTCCCAATACTTTTTATTCCATATTGTGTGTAGGTCTAACTGTTTTTATTACTCTTTGTGTCTATAACTTTTAAATTAATTGTCAAAATTATTTAACCGTAATGATCAGGTAATAGCAAACAGACATGTAGTGCATGAGGGAAATGGAGAAATGAATGAGTCGACGTCTGACTTTTCATTTTTGATTCATTTCTAAGCCCAAATGTACTGATTTTTTTTAAACATAAAATCCGAATAAAATCTATTAGAATAATTAATGACAGTTTCTCGCTTTGCTGCTTAATTAAAAGTGTTTGAAAGGAAACAGCATCGTGTGTATCGTGTTTATGCGGCAGGCTTCGAAGTCTCGGCGTCACAGGCAAATCGAGGTGATATCAGCAGCTTTGGACACTGAGTCCACGCAGCGAGTCTCGAGATTCAGGAGACCCCCGTCTCTTAAAGCGCGCACCAACTCGCGTTTCATGGCTCAGGGTGAGTAAGAGGAACAAATGACAATATACACAATTCTTTAAATAAACATTTTTTTTTTAATTACGAATAATAATAAAAAAACACGACAGTTCCTAAAAACATTTCAGTATAAAATACAATTTATAAATGATTTATTTTTATATAAATAATATTTTTTTACAGTAAATGCCAGAAAATAAACACCACTGACAGATTAATTTATTTTCATGAAAATTTAAGCTCTATCTGACTAAATATGACTTAATAACAATAATAAAATATTTGATGAGTGTGTGTGTGCGTGTGCTTTTATTGATCATTTGAACTTCATTTTCACATAGGGTGCCAATAATTATGAAGTTGTCTGTAAATGCCATTTTGTGGTGTTACACAAAAAGACGGAACCCCAAAGAACAAAAGCAGAGCACTAGAATATCTATCAATCCTAATGTTAGTCATTTTATATCTAACGTGACTATAAGGTGCTGATTGGCAGGTTTTTCGTCCAATAGGAAGCCAGAGCGCGGAGCTGCAGAACACAACCCACTTATGGCGTCTCACTGGAATGGAGGGAGAAAAGACTGAAGGTGAATCAAATCATTATATATTCATTGGTAATACAAAGTTTTATTGTTTCTTTGTGATCACTGACTTGGTCTGTTTTTTTTTCCTCTTCATTGGTCATCAGGAAACAATAGGAGAAGATTCAACTGGAAAGAGCGCATGCGTAGTAAACACTAAATGACAAAACCTGATTGGACAGGATCATGGGTCGTGTCTAACCAGACTCCTAGTGTGTCGTATCTGATTGGACAAGCTTGTTCCGAGTCGTATGTGATTGGAAGCCCCTGTTGCCAGTCATATTTCATTGGAAGAGCTTGTTACAAGTCGGATTTGATTGGACAAGCTTGTTACAAACCTTGTTTCGTTAGAAAAGCTGGTTATAATTTGTGTTTGATTGGAATAGCTTGTTACAAGTTGTATTTGTTTGGACGAGCTTGAAACTGGTCAAACATGAGATTGCATCAGATTGTTGGGATAAAAATGTAACAGCTAAAGTATGATTGGATGGGATTGTAACAGCCCATATCTAATTTGATGGGTTTGTGACAAAGTGTGTCTGATTGAACTGGCTTGTAACTGGGAGTGTCTGATAGAACCAGTTTATTAAATCTAACATCTGAGTGGATCGGCATGTCTGATCAGATGTGCTTGTGACCGATTGCTACTGATTAGCCTTTCTTGCAGCAAGTCACGTCTGATTGGACAGGCTTTTAACTGATTGTGTCTGATTGGACAGAGTAAACTTGACAGGTCAAGTTTGGTTAAAAAGTCTTGTAGCAGGGCAATTTTTATTGGACTGTCTTGTAAACAGATGCAGTTTGATTGGATCAGCTTGTATTTGGTTGTGGCTGATTGGACGGACTTGTGACAGATTCAATGGGTTTTCTCCGTTTGGCCCGTCTGTGTTGGTTTGGACGTGTCAGTTCCAGGATAAACCCGATTGGACGGCCTTGTGCCAGGTCTGATCTGAGTGGATGTCATTTTAAAATGTATTGAAAATTCTGTACAGATATTTTAATAGGGGCTGATTTTATTTTTCATTCTTCTTATTTTAATGCACAAACACAATGTGGATGAAACATCAAAACATAAATATATATATATTTTTTAAACCGTGTTCACATCAGTAAAGTGTTGAGAAATGAAACCATATAAAACTATAAAAACATGGGATTTCTAGGGGGGAAAAAAGTATATATATTGTTTGATGTTTGACCCCTGCTTGTGAGTGCAGGCACTGATGCTTCAGGTGCTCTTTTTATATGTATTTCACTTTAATTTTTATATTTGTATTTCAAAAAAGGCTTTTATTTCAATTATTTACCCCATAATTTTTACACTGTTTAATCATTTTAGTCCTGTGTATATGCTGACATATAGACTAATGTTTATTACAGAATGTTTCTGTAATAAAAGTCTTTGTTGTTATTACTGGCCATTTTCTTTCTTGGTTTGTTTTTTTGCACTTCATTATGTTTATGGTCTGATATTTGATTCTTGCTCGTGAGTTCAGGCGCTGATGCGTCACTGAACAGACCCGATGTTCAGGTTGGTAATTGCAGATGATGCTGATTAGATGTTACAGCCTTGTCTATTTCTTGGACATGATGTAATCTCATGGGAAAGAAGAGGAAGCAGATGATAATGTGGAGAGACACATTTATACACACATCTTCATGTGAAATTTCACTCCCTGAATGTATGATATTTGGATTTTTTTGTTTGTGAAATGTTCAAACGTAAAAAAAAAATTCAGTAGATAAAAATTGAATTATATTCTTATGATGACTGATGGAATTGTTGACATTTGTCCAAACAGAAACAGCTTGTATCAAAATATTAAGATTTTACGTGATTGCATGATATTAAAACATTAAATGAGGTGCATTTGGTCAGATGACCATATTCATGAGTGTGACATTTGATTGGGTTTTTTCTTCAAACTTCTCCCTCAGTCCCGATTCCTCCATTCTCATGGTCACTAATGTACTCCGAAGGCCCAATAGAGTATCAATAAACTGAGTGACAGGTGTCACATTCTCACACGCCACCATACCAGATCTGGAAGTGTGTTTTCCAAACACTATTGAACCACTGAGTACTTGGTATTTAGTACACTTTTGCATATGTATGTTCCAGATTATTTGTACAAGTAAGCATTATGGGGAAATATGTATTTATATATTTTATATTAGGTCCAGTACCAAACCAGGACAGGATTTTTATTTCACTCATATTGGATGACAATCCAATTAATATGTGGGTAGTCAAAAAAAAAAAGAGAAACAGTCTGCCTATTACTAATGCGACCTTTTAATATAAATACAAAATACAGTCTTTATAGCTATTAATGTTGTGCTGTGATTGACATAAAAAAGAAGAAACCTTTAAATCAAAACAAATAAATAAATAAGACCCCAAGTCTATAAAATATATCCTGTGACATGAACCCAACTCGACTGCCAAAACGATGCCGAAGTAAACCCAAGCACATGGACCTCCACGGGTGGGCAATGATTTTTCTCTTGCGCATGCGCAGTGAAAGAGCGCAGAATGCGCAGAAAGGGAAGGGAGGGGGGTCTCACCGCATCTGCTCTAATGATGAAGCCGGAGTGCAGGAGATGAGCTGATGCGAGATCTATGCCTCATCTTTAGCTGTATTAAAACACACACACACACGCGGGCGTATGAACCTGCTAAGAAGAGCTGAGTGAATAATTATTGGCCCTCCTAGATTTGTTTCTACAATGTCAGCAGACAGTAAGTGATTTGACATGTTCTGATATGTCTATTATAAAGCTGCATGATGGATTATAAATCTGCCTCATGATGTGTTTGGATTTCCTGCATTTCCTGGTGCACATCATTATATATTATTATTATACACACTGCATATGCATTAGTACTGTAAAGGTACATGGGCGTGCGCGTGCACGTGCTGGCATCCCGCGTTCACGTGTGCGTGTTTCTATCCCTCTCTCTTCTCTCTTTCCTCGAAATTATTAAAGTCGATAATTAAATTCTTTTCATGTTTCAGTACAATATATATAGCTTATAATCGTTTCTGATTGGCTGAGAGTTTTGCATTCTTTCCCCTTGACGTTTTCTTACGTCACAATCTTTAATCTTAATGACAGGTATGTATTAGTGCTTTGTCCAAATATGTAAGTATGCTGTAATGAAACTGTTACATTGTCATCAAACTCCCACGTGATCCTAAAATTCCTGTGTGTGTGTGTGTGTGTGTGTGTGTGTGTGTGTGTGTGTGTGTATATATATATATATATATATATATATATATATATATATATATATATATATATATATATATATATTTGTTGTATTTTCTATTCTTTAAAGTAGCTGCCTTTTGCTTTGCACACTCTTGGCATTCTCTTGGTCAGCCTCATGAGGTAGTCACTGTGAATGGTTTTCCAACGATCTTAAGGAGTTCCCAAAGATGTTGAGTGCTTGTTGGCTGCCTTTCCTTCACTCTCTGGTCCAACAAATCCCAAACCATCTCAGCTAGATTTAGATTGGGTGGTTGTTGAGGCTAGAACATTTGATGCAGCACTCCATCACTCTTTTTCTTAAACTCTTTTTCTCTTCTCCCAGAGGCCCGTTTGGGGTCATTGCCCTGTTGAAAAACAAATGATGGTCTATTTTATTTTTTTCTGTTTTGTGGTTGTGTACTAAAATACTTTCCTGCTGGTGAAAATGAAAGTCTCCTTTCAAATAACACAACCAGAAAGAACAGAAAGATCATACGTTCCTACCGTTTTTGTTTGTTTTGCTTTTGTTTTGCTTTTATTTGTGAGAATGGCTTTTCAGTTAAATCTCTTACATTGTTAGTTTTTATCATGTTGTTGTTGTACTGTTGTAAAAAAAACAGTATATTAACTGAGCCATGACAGTGGCTATTATGACAGTGTGCAGTATTCCTCAACAATAGCAAAGAATATTATATTGAATGTAGCATAGGTTTATGCAGTAAACCAAATATAAAACCATGAAAGCCATTTCTGGACATTATTACTCATTTGTAGCTTACCGTTTTCTTCTTCTGTCAAGTAATGTTGCTTCTGTGCACATATTACAAAACTATTTGTTAAAACATGGCTGTATGGAGCTTGAAAGTTGTTTAATAGTTTATATGTGGAAATGGGAAAACATTACTCGATCATACACACATTAGTGTATATCTACTACTATTAATTTAAAAATTTCTTTTTTTCGACAGTGCCGTACGAGAAAACAGTCAGTGTTTTGTTGTAACTGTGTCTTATGAACCGACCCATACGGTGTGAGCACCTAATTAACAAGTCATTGGAGTGGAGTGTGGAGCCATTCTTCTTTTTTATGTACACCACCTGTCAGACTGTTTGCTCTTATCTCTGCAGTTCTTCTAGTTTACTTTTGATTGCCCCGTATTTCTTCTGATTCGATCTACATTTCCTCTGCAGCTCGTTGCCATTTAATGTAGTTTAAGCGGATCTGCTACATCAGATTGTATTGTATTGTGTCTGTGGATGGGTGTGTACTGGTAACTAGTCATAATGGCATAATATTACACACACACACACACACACACACACACACACACACACACACACACACACACACACAATTACTGTATAATCACAAATTATAGTCAAAATCTGGTAGTTGTGATATGATATTTGGTCAAATATAATTTAAAGAAGCAGTTTGTGATGATACCTGCTCCCTTGCTGTATTTATTTTTACCCCCTTTGTTCAAACTAACTCTACTTATTGCGCTGCTTAGATGAAGATTTCTGGCCCTAAATAATTCTGAAAATGTTGGAACCCTACATTAAGGAAATCATTGTCAGTAGTTGAGTAAACATCATATAATTAGGATCTGTTTTCGAATTGGTCGATCAGGAACCAATGCAACAATCAACACATGACATTGTGCAAGTTGCTGTTGCATTTATTTCAAAATTTCTCACAGTATAAACCATGTATCCTGTGTGCAACAGACATAGAGAGCGAGTGTGTTCGTTCAGTGGATATATCTCCATTACCGTAGATCTTTCATCAATTCCCACTGTGAATAAGATGGACGCATGAAGACCCATAAACACTTATTAGCTGCGTTGCAATGTGATCTAAGGTCTAATGGAGTTATAATAGTTTCTGTTACAATGTAAAACTTACTTCAGCATGTTTCCTATCCTCTGTATTAAGTTTCTCTTGCAGATAAAAGCGGTATAAATGTTTAATTGTGTGTCCAGATCTGACTGAATGAAGTATTACTTACCAGAAATGTGGAAAAATACTTGATTATTAATTAAAAAGAATAAAATCACTTAAAGTAACAGCTGTGGCAGTAAATTATTGATTCATAAATTATTGTCAAAAAAAAAAAAAAAACGATTGTAAGACATAAAATTATGAAAACAACGAGGAAACCAAAGCATTAAATATATCCATATGTATTTTCACCCAGCTTATCTTTTATATACGTAAACACTCAAACCTTGTTTTATAGGCATTCAATGAGGCGGGGAGTCATTCCAATTAAATCCATGATTTAGATGAACAATCTGCAGCCATGATTGACTTCTCTCTCATTAGTGTAAAAGCCAATTCATCAGACTGGATATATTCTATTTATATTGTTTGCATCTGCACATTTGGGCAAACCTATAAGAATAAGTAATTTACCAAAAAAATACTGAACTAATTAAATACTTAATCAGTTATCTGCAAAAATCCATAATGATAGTTTTTCCTGGTTACATTATACAGTACGAGAGAGGCCTCTAGTGGTGAATTACTGACTCCACATGCTGTGTATTTGACGTGTTTTTTATTAGTTTTGGATGTAACTGTTTTTTATTTATTTAGGTTTTCACTTTTTGTTTCAGTTTGAATACATGTCTTTAATTTTCCTCAATATTTATTGATACAATTAATATATTTATATTCATTTCACTTAGCACATTTTCATGATTTATATTTTTTTGTAATAGATTTAAGCACTATTTTAAATGGAGTGTTATGTAAAAACTATCAGTTAATTATTACATTATTATTACAGTTGACCTTTAATAAAAAGATTCAACAGTATTGAAAAACTATTCAGTTTGTGAGGATGAAGCTGTCTGTGCTTTACTGTTGAATTTCAGTGAAACCCTGATGTCATTGTGCAGTTCTGATGACAAGCCACATATTAAAATGTTTAACTGTTAAAAAGATTTTCTTTTAAATGGCCAGCTTTGCTACAGCTCTGCACACTTTGCACTGTAGTCAGACGCAGTGAATATCATTTTAAACACATTGCCACTGTTTTTGCTCTGTTTTCAGGAAGTGTCTTGATTAGAACAATAAGAGCCCCGGATTATTACTGTTTAATAGAAAAAGCCCATGCATGTGTTGACTGAGACTCTCAGGCAAAGGAAACGCAGAGCCATTATGGCTTACACAGACTAAAGCAAGTCCTCTAGTCTCTTTTGTTTACAGTGGCCAGCATGCCTACTTAATGTTTTATGCACAGTCCTGATTTCTGAAACATTGAAACTAAGGGCTGTTCTTTAGATGTGAAATAATTAATTCCTTTTCAGAGAAGTGTTTTGCTTTGATAAGAAAATATAAATGAAAGTTTCTCTTTGATTGAGAGTTTTAATGGCACTTGGAATCAGTATACAAACACGGGGCAGATTTCTATCCAGTCTCTTTGGAGGAAACAATACGGCTGACAGGAAATGAAAATATCAAGCCCAGATGGGAGTGATTGTGATGATGGCTTCAGGATGATGGAGCCTTTACAAGGCTTAATAGATTAATGGATCAATTTAAATGAAGAAAAAAGCATGACCAGGTGTTAAATTGGGCTGCAACATACTTTCGCTGCGAGACATTTGCAATCCAAAAATAGATCTTTGTCCTGTGCAATTTGATACTTTATCACAATGAGGTCTCAGTATCCTTGTATCCTAGGCTGTGATTATCATTCATAACAGCAGGCTATTTACCTTGAACCTAAATCACAAACACTGAAATTGATACAAATAGCAGTATATCCTTGTACATCGCTTCATTCATGCTGACATTTTCTAATGCATAATGCTTAAATGCTTAAATGTGGGCATGGTGTTCATATGCAAGATATACATGCGATTCTTTATTTACCCAAACATACAAGTTACCAAGTTACTGCCACAGAGTTTCACTGTTGTTTGTCTGAATGTGTGAATTTGCATGTTTTAAACTGCTTCTTATTTCGCAGAGGAGTTTTGCATGAATGAGCTTTCTCTCAGAAAATTGTTCCAATTGCAAATGTTTTGGTATTCACATGCTTATCATCTGCACTGCTACAACACAAAAATATAAATATGTAAATATAGTAATCACACTTACAACCAGTTAAAATGGAGAAAAGTTGACCCAACCTTTGTGTTGTGGTTTACATGGAGAAAAGGTGGATAATGAACCCCGATTAACTTTCAAACAAATTCAAGCTGATCTGCAGACACAGGGTACAACAGTGTCAGCTCGCACTATACGTCGCCATCTTAATGAAATGGGACGCTATGGTAGGAGTGACAAAACTGCTGACACAAAGACTGGGGATTGCCAAAAACACAATCCTTCTGGGAGTGGACAGTAGAGCTTTTTGTTAAAGGACATCATGGCAGAGTTTACAGAAGAAAAAATGAAGCCTTCAAAGAAAGATGTCAAACATGTGGGTGGTTCAAAGATATTTTGTGGTTGCTTTGCTGCTTCTGGCACTGGATGCCTTGACTGTGTGAACGGTATCATGAAATCTGTTGAATACCAAAGAATTTCAGGGTGCGACGTAGTGGCCAGTGTTAGAAAGCTGCGTCTCCACTAGAGATCATGGGTCTTCCAGCAGCACAATGACCCGAAAAACACTTCAGAAAGCACTCTGAAATGGTTACAAACAAAGCATTGAAAATCAGCCTTCAAATCTGAATGACCTGGAGCAAGTTGCAAAAGAAGAGTGGTCAAAAATTCCAGTAGAGAGGTGTAAGAAACTCATTCATGGTTACGGGAAACGATTGATTTCAGTTATTTTTCCAAAGGGGGTGCTACTAAATATTAAGTGCATTTTTTTGGGTTTTGTGTGGAATTGTATCAGATTTGACTTTTCTGCTCTGTTTTTTGTGTTGTTCAAGTGCAAAGAAAAAAATATACATGTAACATGTAAATAAATCATTTGCAACTGCAAACTGAGAGAAGGGTTGCATTTTCTGACAGAATTGCAAGGGTGCTGATATTTTGGCCATGACTGTATATACAGTGAGGAAAATAAATATTTGAACACCCTGCTATTTTGCAAGTTCTCCCACTTAGAAATCATGGAGGGGTCTGAAATTGTCATCATAGGTGCATGTCCTCTGTGAGAGACATAATCTAAAAAAAAAAATACAGAAATCACAATATATGATTTTTTAACTATTTATTTGTATGATACAGCTGCAAATAAGTATTTGAACAACTGAGAAAGTCAATGTTAATATTTGGTACAGTAGCCTTTGTTTGCAATTACAGAGGTAAAACGTTTCCTGTAGTTTTTCACCAGGTTTGCACACAATGCAGGAGGGATTTTGGCCCACTCCTCCACACAGATCTTCTCTAGTTTACTCAGGTTTCTGGCCTGTTGCTGAGAAACACGGAGTTTGAGCTCCCTCCAAAGATTCTCTATTGGGTTTAGGTCTGGAGACTGGCTAGGCCATGCCAGAACCTTGATATGCTTCTTACAGAGCCATTCCTTGGTTATCCTGGCTGTGTGCTTAGGGTCATTGTCATGTTGGAAGACCCAGCCTCGACCCATTTTTAATGCTTTAACTGAGGGAAGGAGGTTGTTCCCCAAAATCTCACAATACATGGCTCCGGTCATCCTCTCCTTAATACAGTGCAGTCGCCCTGTCCCATGTGCAGAAAAACACCCCCAAAGCATGATGCTACCACCCCCATGCTTCACAGTAGGGATGGTGTTCTTGGGATGGTACTCATCATTCTTCTTCCTCCAAACACGTTTAGTGGAATTATGACCCAAAAGTTCTATTTTGGTCTCATCTGACCACATGACTTTCTCCCATGACTCCTCTGGATCATAAAAATGGTCATTGGCAAACTTAAGACGTGCCTGGACATGTCCTGGTTTAAGCAGGGGAACCTTCCGTGCCATGCATGATTTCAAACCATGACGTCTTAGTGTATTACCAACAGTAACCTTGTAAACGGTGGTCCCAGCTCTTTTCAGGTCATTGACCAGCTCCTCCCGTGTAGTTCTGGGCTGATTTCTTCGAATTTCTTCGGATCATTTAGACCCCACGAGGTGAGATCTTGCATGCAGCCCCAGTCCGAGGGAGATTGACAGTCATGTTTAGCTTCTTCCATTTTCTAATGATTGCTCCAACAGTGGACCTTTTGTCACCAAGCTGCTTGGCAATTTTCCCGTAGCCCTTTCCAGCCTAGTGGAGGTGTACAATTTTGTCTCTAGTGTCTTTGGACAGCTCTTTGGTCTTGGCCATGTTAGTAGTTGGATTCTTACTGATTGTATGGGGTGGACAGGTGTCTTTATGCAGCTAACGACCTCAAACAGGTGCATCTAATTTAGGATAATAAATGTAGTGGAGGTGGACATTTTAAAGGCAGACTAACAGGTCTTTGAGGGTCAGAATTCTAGCTGATAGACAGGTGTTCAAATACTTATTTGCAGCTGTATCATACAAATAAATAGTTTAAAAATCATATATTGTGATTTCTGGATATTTTTTTTTAGATTACTCTCACAGTGGACATGCACCTACGATGACAATTTCAGACCCCTCCATGATTTCTAAATGGGAGAACTATATATATATATATATATATATATATATATATATATATATATATATATATATATATATACATATACACACACACACACACATGCAAATTCCAAAACCACGCGTGATAAACAAATACCACGATAAACAGACGCCACCCCAAAAATGCTATTTGATGTATACAGTACTGTACTGTATTAAGACTTTACTTTATTTTTATAATTATATTCGCGATAAACCGAGTGCGCAAGATTCGAATCACGGTAAAGCAGGGGAATACTGTATATACTGTCTATACAATTAGATGCCGAACTCGCAAACATCCTGAACCATCTAGAGACGTACCAGTGCCAATTGGATCCCACTACATGTGTGGAGTTTGACATTGGCCCTCCTGGAGTGTTTAAAGGCTCTGGTATGGAGAAGCTGATGTTGGATCTGTGATGATCATAAATGTTGAGCTCAGTAGCTCCTAGTTTTATAACCATAAAGACTGTATAAGACTGTAGAAAGA